>NC_090652.1:70321101-70561101 GCF_040937935.1 Hyperolius riggenbachi
TGCCATTTTTGACAACATTATGCATACAAATCAATCAAGTCATTTTCACATCGAAAAAGGCATTTTCAATTTCGAGAAAATGCAGATTGGTGAAAATCTTTTACTTTTTACCGCAAAAACAAGAAAAACAATTTATTTTTAGCGCAAAAAAATCACAAACTTATTACAAAATGATTTTCAATGGCATGTTTGCTCAAAAGTCTAATTTAACATTATTTTTGCAAAAACTAATGCAAAAAGAATATCCACATTTTCGCTCATATAACTCAACCGCTGAACCCGGTATGTGCCGACTTCCGATGCATAGCCCCTTTACAGAGATGTGCTGTGGTGCTTTTATGGCACTGTACCTCTGATACAGAGAGTGCCATGGCGGGGCTATATGAGTCAGTACTTGCAACATACAAAGTTGGGAGGCTGAGCAATTGTTGTTGCCTATCGAGCGTCGGTGATCACTAAAGATGCATGGATCCAGGGCCGGTTCTAGTGACAATGGGGCCTCATGGCAAAATTAGTCTGGGGGCCCCCAACAAACACCCCCCAAACAAAAAGCGAATTAGGGGCCCTTTGTTGCAGCCAAAATTCCCTCCTGGGTCCCTGAGACAGCTCCTGACCCTCACTCCTAATCCCCTCCCAGCTTAACTGTGCTTCCTGAGGCCCCTGAAGAGTCTTTGGCAGTATAGTGTCTCACCTGCCCGCCAGCACAGGTGAGACACTACTCTAAAAACTCTGCAGAGGCCCTCGGGGAGAAAGAGTTAGGATGGGGAGATACCTTGGGGGCCCCTACAAGCTCTGGGGCCCTGGGGCAATTGCCCCCTTTGCCTCTATGGTAGCGCCGGCCCTGCATTGATCTTTGACAGACATTGAGCAGCCACTGTACAACTGCTGGATTCTCCCACAAATCTGAGGTGGTCTTTATCAGCTGCTACAGCCTAGTTCAATTCAGCATGTGTACGTAGCATAAGAAACACCTCTGAGTGCAGGGGATAGAAAAAAGTTCAATAGTCTAAGATCTGTCATTATGGGAGCTGAATAACATTTAGGGTTTGACTGCCTCAGGTACGTGAAAGTACTTTTCTTTACAAGCAAGGATTTTATGCTTTAAAAAGGAACTGTAGTGAAAATAAGGTAATGAATAAAATAGCTTATTTATTTTACAGTATCCTACCTAATAAAACACAAGTGTCCCTGCGTCCTGTCCGTGTGTCAGTGCTTTTGCGCTACTGCGCATGTCAAGCACTGACTGCCGTCAGGGTGTGTGACCGGCAGGTGTGCGCGTGGCAGGCAGGAGCATGCGTGACCGGCGGGTGCACGCGTGACCGGCAGGTGCACGTGCACGGGGCACGTGGTAATAACAAACCTAGAGCCTGTTTTCAAACGGGCTTAGGTCACTAGTTATAAAATATTTCAGTGTTTGCCCATTGTAAAAAATGTTATTTGCCCTGTTTTGCATTCTGAAATTAATCACAGGTGGTGACAGCTTAAGTCCTTTCAGATGCATCTCTGTGGAATGTCTGATTACTGAGAGTTCCAAAGCCAGTACAAAATATACCTCATCTCCCAGAATTCAATCAGCCTAGGCCACACATCTCTGGGAGGGTGGGGCTACATTCAATATACATAAATATATAGCTATAGCAAGTTTTTCTCATGCTAAAACCAGCAAAATTACCATAAAAGTGTATATCCTAAATAAAGTACTGCATTCTATTATATGTCACTACAGTGCCTCTTTAAATACAAAACAAAACTACAGTAGTCAAAGAAATTCCATTGAAAAGGAACTTTTAGTGAAAATAACATAATGAATTAAAGTACTTATTTTTTACAATATTCATTTATAGTTTGCCCTTTGAAAAGTATTTCCTCCCCGTCACTTACAGTGTGAAATGTATCACTGGTGATAGTATCTTTAGTTCTGCCAGGTGATCAGTATGGAATGTTTGTTTGTATTGAGAGTTCTATGCACAGAGGGAGATTTTGCTTGCTTGCCAGTTGGAAAAAGCCGTTATTTCTCACAATGCAACAAGGTTCAAAGACAGCAAACTGAAAGGACTGTGGTTATGACATCACACTGTGGGAGGGGTTTCACCACAATATCAGCCATACAGACTCCCTTGATGATCTATTCGAGAAAAGGTAAAGATTTCTCATGGGGGAAAGGGGGTATCAGCTACTGATCAGAATGAAGTTCAACCCTTGGTTTAAGTTCCTCTACAAGGATTAGAACTATAAATACATGTTTTCCCAGGTTTGCTTTAAAGAGGTACCGTAATGACAAATAGAATGTAGTAAACAGTGATGCTCGGATACCCTCCAATCACAAATTCGACTACTCGGCCGTGATTGAAAAAAAAAATGGCGTAATTATTTCCGGATTTGAAAGAGGACTCACGAATTCGACCCGGATTTTTCCCATGAATGAGGCAATCACGGAAATTCATGGCCGTGATCACGGAAAATCATTGTAGCTAACAGCAAAGCCCCCATACATGCTACAATCACAAAAATTAGTTTTTTGAGAACATTAATTTTAAAATTTCAAACAAAAAAGTATTTGAGATTAAAAAGCCGCCCAAATCTGCCGACTTTAGCGGTTAATAGCAAAGCCCCCTTACATGTTAGGAACAACAAATTTGCCAGATATGTTAAGAAGAACAGTGGGAACAAGAGGAAAACATTTTTCAAAAAGACCTTATAGTTTTTGAGAAAATCAATTTAAAATTTTAAAGGAAAAAGGTATACATTTAGTGAAACAATTCCTGCCGACTTTAGCAGTTAATAGCAAAGGCCCCTTACATCCTAGCAACACCAAATTTGCAGAATATGTTAAAAAGATAGAGAGAAACAATATTAAAAAAATATATATTTATTTTTTTGTGCAAATTAAAAAAAAAACGTGACGTGTCCCCCCGTTTCCCGAGCCCCTGTAACCCCACCATCACAGTGATGCTTAGCCTAGGCTGATGAAGTGTGTGGAGTTCTCAGCCCCGGAGCTTTATGGGAGGCCAGGTATATTTTGTACTGGCTTAGGACTTCTCTGAAACAAGCATTCTGTAGAGCAGTGCTTTACAACCCATGGTACGCGTACCAGCAGTGGTACTTTGCTTCTGACCAGGTGGTACGCTCTGGGGAGATGAAAAGGAAGTGTCTGTGGGCTGCAGAGAGATCAAAGGTAAAAGTGATTTAGGGCTGGTCCAGTGCCTAGTGTTTTCAGGTTTGTTTTTGTAAGACAATGTGAAGCATTAGGCTAGTTGATAAAAGCACAATTGCAGAGCAATTAAAGGGCAGGCATGCTGGTAAATATACACAGCAGGATGCAGAGCTTGCCTGGAGGGTCCATGGGAAAAATCTGTCTGGTCTCTCCCCATTGTTATAATGACTGCATGTGCTGATAAGGTGTTAAACAGGTTAAAAAGTTTTTGACAGTCCCTAGACTCCAGGAGGGCTGCTGGCAGCTTATGTGAGAGACTGGCAGGAACAGGAGTCCTATTACAGGCAAGTAGCCTCTGTGTGATGTGGGACTGCAATACAGATAAGCTCTGTGCTCCATCTCCGGCTATACTCAGTCTCTCTCCACTTCTCCTCCCTCTGGGCTAGTGCACGCCAAAATCGCAACAGCAATCACTAGCAATTTGGAAGTGCGATTTTGTGAAGCGATTTTTGAATGAATTGCTCCAAAAAATGCAGCATGTTTGCGATATGAAAAAAATCACAATGCTGCTGTTGGAACATCCTCATAAGGTAACATTAGCCAAGCGCTTTTTAAATCCCTGGTGATTTGAAAGACGCTCAGAAGCATTCTTGGTGTGCACCAGCCCTCCATCGTTCAGATCTTACATATGCAGTGCTTAGGAGTGGAGTCACTGATGGGCGACTGTTCTGCACAGCAAGCAACAAGATTAGAAGCTCTTTGTCTCTGCCCTGTGTCCTGCTTGGATAAACAACTCATTCACACAATGATGGGGCAGGCAGCTCTATTTAAATACTCATTGAATGGTGAACTTCTTAAAGAGAATCTGTATTGTTAAAATCGCACAAAAGTAAACATACCAATGCGTTAGGGGACATCTCCTATTACCCTCTGTCACAATTTCGCCGCTCCTCGCCGCATTAAAAGTGGTTAAAAACAGTTTTAAAAAGTTTGTTTATAAACAAACAAAATGGCCACCAAAACAGGAAGTAGGTTGATGTACAGTATGTCCACACATAGAAAATACATCCACACACAAGCAGGCTGTATACACCCTTCCTTTTGAATCTCAAGAGAGATTTCTTTCCCCCTTCTGCTCTCATGCCCTGAAGTTTCAGGCTGCTCTTTTCTTCCTGCAAACAGCTTTGCCCTTGTCTGTAATTACTCAGTATGTGAAAGCCCAGTCAGCTCAGAGGAAGATTTATCCAGCTTGTAAAAGATAAGAGAGAACAGAGAAGCTGCTCTAATCTAAATAATACACAGGCAGTGTGCAGAGAGGGGCCTGGAACGGGGAGTTCATAGCAGAACCACAACACTGAAGAACTTGGCAGCCTTCCAGACACAGGCCGACAAGTCTGACAGGGGAAAGATACATTGATTTATTACAGAGACTGTTATAGTAGAAAGTGCTGCAGTGAGCTAGAACACATTAGAATAGCTTTTGGAACTTGTAGGATGATAAAAAAAAAGGATGCAATTTTTGTTACAGAGAGTCTCTTTAAAGTGGACCTGAACTCAGAACGTCCTCTCTGCTCTAAAATATACACAAAAGCATAAAACCCTTTAACCTCCCTGGCGGTAAGCCCGAGCTGAGCTCGGGCTATGCCGCGCAGGGGGAGATCTCAGCCCTTGGTGGGGCGATTTCTGTGCTGTAAATTGCTGTGCGCGCAGCCAGCACTTTGCTAGCCGCGCGCACAGCTTGATCGCCGCCGCTCTGCGGCGATCGGCCGCACGCAGCGGCTGAAGAGGGCCCCCCCCCGCCAGAGCCCTGCGCTGCCCGGATCAATGAGTTCCGGGCAGCGCTATGGGCTGGATCGGGTGAGCCTGACGTCAGGACGTCGGCTGACGTCCATGACGTCATCCCGATCGTCGCCATGGCGACAGGAGAAGCCAAACAGGGGAACGCGTTATATACGCGTTCCCCTGTTTGCTATAGATGCCGGCGACGATCGGACTAGAGGGCCACATGCGCCCTCTAGTGGTGTTTCATGTAGCTACTACTCTGGTAGCTTTACATGAAACAAAAAAAAATGTTTTTAAAAAAAGGATTTTTTAATAAGGAAAAAAAAAATTCACCGCGAAGGAGGTTAAGCAAAAAACATTTCTTTGTTACAGCTGATACAAATCCTGCAATAAATCTGCACAGTTCCTACTTCCTGATTCATGAAAGCAGACATATTGTTTACAGCCTGTGCTTTCAAATGGGCTTATCTGCCATAGGCAGTCATGTGACAGAGGGGGAGATCAAATTACAAGTAGCTATTAGAAACAAAAGAGGGGGAATTACACAGGCTAAACTCTTTAAAAACATACAGGGTGCATTTCTGTTATGTTTTCCTTCTGTCCTGAGCAATAGTTCAGGTCCACTTTAAAGAGGAATTCCAGTAAAAATAATGTAATAAAAAAGTGCTTCATTTTTACAATAATCATTCTGACATTTATTATATGGTGACATTTTTACTGTTGGCAGATGATGTAGCTGCTGCATGCTTTTTTAGCAGTTGGAAACAGCTGCTGTAAACAGCTATTTCCCACAATGCAGCAAGGTTCACAGACAGGAAACTGTGCTCAGTTTCGTGTGGGAGGGGTTTCACCACAATATCAGTCATACAGTGCCTCCTGATGGTCTGTTTGTGAAAAGGAATAGATTTCTCATGTAAAAGGGGTTATCAGCTACTGATTGGGATAAAGTTCAATTCTTGGTCGGAGTTTCTCTTTAAAGTCATACATCAGAAGATTATCGGCAAATTCCACAAAGAGAAATGTATCCCTAATTGAATCTGAATCTGATTAGAGAGAGATTTGCACCCAGAAGTGATGGAAAAAGCTATTGTACCTTTACTGCCGTTTGGTTCCACATACTTGTGCGAAAAAGGCATTTTTTTCATTGACATGTATAAAAAATAAAGGAACGGTCTTCAGATGGAATCTGACTTGATTCTATCAGTAAGCACAGGCACAAATACAATATTGGTTAACACTGTATGCATCCTTAATCCTTGGCCAGCCCTGCGTTGGCGCTTTAAAAATACAATAAATAATAATAATTAATAACAATAGTACATACTTTATCCTTTGTTTCATTTATTGCATTGTTGACATCTTACGAAATCACTGGTGATACTTGAAAATGTTCATGCGATAAATGTGGTACAGTTTCTGAAATTTGCTGAGACATTAATTACCTCACCTGTGAATGTTTGTTGCTTTCTGCAAAACATGCCCTTTTGGTGGTACAGGGTTGAAAAGCCCTGATCTACCGATTGTTTGTTTCAGAGAAGTCCTAAGGCAGTACAAAATATACCTGGTCTGTAGAGATCAACAACTAGCCAGAAATTGCTGCCTGTGATAAATTTCAGAGTTGTAATCAGGGAAAGATTGTATGATGGGCAAACAACAACTAAATCATTTATAAAGTAATATTGTAAAAAAAAAAAAAAAAAAAGCTAATTTATTGTTATATTATATTCACTACAGTTCCTCTTTCACCCATTACAAGCTTCAATAGAGTTATCTCGTAGAAAATATTGAAACTGAAAGCAGTAGCCGTCTATTATTGTCTCACACTGCCCCCTGGTGACAAGTGGCCATAAATACACATTACAGCTGTACTAATCAGAGGCAGGGAAATTATTATTATTATTATTATTATTATTATTATTATTATTGATTTATAAATGTAACAAATAAGAAAATAAATGGGCCTGGCGCACTTGCATGCCTCTAAATTAGTTTGCTGCTAAAGTGTTAATTAATTGTGTTGCCATGCTCTAAAAGCCAAAGAAGTGGGTACATCAAACAAAGTACACTACATAAATAGTTATAGAAAGAGATTTCCTCTTTGAATAGTGCTTGTCGGATTAAGCCATGAAGTCATACAAAACAGGTATCAGATTAGGTGGATGGTAACTCAGCAACCAGATACTGAAGGCATTTGCATTGTGTGCTCTTTATGTGCTAAAGCTCTTTCATAAGATTTCAATTTCCTTTTGCTTGGTCATTTTCTCCAGTTTTGCTCAATAGAAAAAAGGTAAACTAAACCCAATATCTGAAAATGTTTTCTACTTTGAATTTGATTAAATTAACCTGTCTAATCTTTACTTCTATATTGACAACAATGATCAACTTGCCAGTTATGGTCATGTATTTGACGCAGTGGAAAGCGAATTTTGCTGTATGCGATATGTTCTTGTTTTCGATAGTGCTCACAAACGTCCTTCTACAGAGCTGCCTGACCATCAATGGTATGTTTGAGGTGTTCTCCATCGAGGTTGAAAATGTATCCTTGTACATGTTTCTTTTGCAGTTCACTTTTTTATATGTTAGCATTTGGAACACAGCTTGGTTGTCCATATTTTACTACCTTCGATTGGTCAGCTCCGCCTCTGGCTTACTTTTGAAAATGAAAACTCAGTTCTTGTCTTCAGCACCCCATCTAATAATGACTTCAGTTTTGGGCTCTTTTTTCATGAATCTTCCCTTACTAAGGTCATGGTCAGTAAGAGTCAGTATAATTGAAAATAGCACTTCAGAGGCACATATAAGAGATTATGGGCTTATTTCCAATTTCTGTTTGATATCATTCAACTTATTTGTTGGATTTGTGTTCCCATTTATTCTCTCTTGTCTCAGCATCAGTCATTGCATCAGATTCATCCTGGGACACATCCGAAGGATAAACCAGTGTGACAACTTAACATCATCCCAGCTCCAGGCTCACATCCTAGCTGCCAGAGCAATGGTGGTCAGAGTCCTACTAGACTCAATTTTCTTTATTGCAATTTCTATATTTTTGTGTACAATGTTTCATACAAATGAATTATCTATTGCTGTAAGTTGGCTGATTGTTTTGTTTTACCCAAGTTCTCAAAGTATGCTTTTGATATATGGAAATCCAAAACTGAGAAGAAGGTTATTTGGGAATATCACTATCACTTCTGGCTAAGTAAATCTATATTTAAATATATATAATCAGATGTGTGTGTGTGTGTGTGTGTGTGTGCGTGTGTGTGTGTGTATATGTATTGTAGAGGTCATCAGGGCTGGGTGCTGGATGGGAGGTATATATCTCCAGTGTTTGGATTGTGATCCCTTTAAAACCTTGTGTGGTCCTAGGAAAGGAGTCCAGATTTTGGAAGCAGCATGTAATTGCTACTTGAGTATTTTTTTTCTCTTGTCAGGGCCAGACTCCTGGGATGGGAGGGAAGAAAGGGCGGGCCTTCTCATCTCACCTAGGTACACACCTGGTTGGCAGTAGGGCTGAGAAAGCCTCATTAAGATTATGATAATGAGATGCTAATTATGTATAAGGAGCAGCCTCACAGGCAGTCAGAGAGAGGTGTTTGGAGGAGTAGGATGTTATCTACTGGATCTCCTGTGAAGGAGGATTGGTGATCACTTGCTGGATGCCAAACCACACTGTGGACTGCTGTGAGTGTGTCTTTGGCCTGTTGGAAACACTGTATACTTGCTTTGAACAAACTGGACTTTTTACTACAAAAGCTGACGTAAGCTTACTGTTTATTTTCCTCATTACTGCTGAAGCTAAGCTGTTTATGTTCTGCTGCTAAAATAAACTGACTGCGTGCTGGTTGCGACCCCTCTAAACGTCACAGTATGTATGTATGTATGTATGTATGTGCAGCGATCGATCGAAAATGCCTTAACCGATTTAAACGAAACTTGGTATACAGATCCTTTACTACCTGGAATGATACTTTCTGGGGGTCTCGCGGCCCCCCTGCACACCTGGCCGGAGTTACAAACAGCAAACCGGATTTCACTCATTCACGTTAATAGAAAAAATGTAAAAGGCTGCCATTCTCACAGTAATCAAGCCAGAGTCCCCCACACTTGGCACAGTTGGTCACTTGGTGACAGAGGTTACAAATCCAGAAAAAGTGCATAAAACAGCCAATCAAATTTCAGCCATTCATTATAAATGGGAAACTGTAAAAATGCAGCCATGCTTATACTGTTAATGGCAGAGGCTTCAAACTTGCCACAGTCGGTCACTGGGTGACTGGGATTAATATTCAGGAAAGTGGCTGGAGCCTACAACAGCCAAGGGGAACATTGAAACTGCAGCCATTCTTACACTGTTAATGGCAGAGGCCGCAAACCTGCTACAGTCGGTCATTGGGTGACTGGGGTTTAAATTTACTAAAGGAGCGGAGCCACAAACAGCCAATCAGATTTCTTTGGTGGATAAACTGCTTTCATGCACACATTTGATGCCAGGAACACGAAAGCTCACAAATGTGGTCATCTAGTGAATGTGTGTTTTTTTTTTTGTTTGTTTGCATCCATTCTACAAACTGAATCTCCTTAGGCACTTTAGTGACCTAAGGAAGCAGGTACAAACACGTCTTTCTTTAAATTTGTTCTTAAATGAACTTTACCTGATCCAAACCCTCGCTGTCTGGGTTGGTTTAACTTGGGGAGGTGAGATATCTCATGTACTTTATTTTATAAGATTTTACTCTGATAAATACATATTTTTGGGCACCTCCACCCCTCTACATACCTGCCTATAGATACTTATTTACAAATTGGAAGGAAAAGTTTTTTTTTTTTTTTTTTTTTTAAGGTGATGAAAGTTTTTTCCTTAATGAAGTGATATTTTTTTTTTTATTTATAGCCTAGGGGCAATAAATCAATAAAATTTGGTTTAGTTCCGCTTTAAAGACTGGCACCCAACTTAATCGGTTGTGATCATTAGGGCAACAGTTTGAGGCTCCAATGCTGTACAGACACATCCCTGCCATTGCCTAACTAACAGCATCAGGTCTCCAGAACTGTCAACCTAAATACATATGATTACTAAAAACGCACTGACTGAGGATAATGGACTGCTACTTGCACAACTAGCAATAAGATAAGGCACATGAGGTATCATTTTAACTGCGAGGAGCCAAAGAATATATTTTGAGGTGTCATAGCAGTGGCACAAGTCATGTGAAAAAATACAAAATATATAGCCTCCTTTTTGGAATTGTATTGATACACCCTCTGTTCACTCTATACTTACCAAAGTTGACTTCATTTACATGCTAAAAAGTGCCTGGTTGCCTGAAATGAGAAGTTACTTCCTTTTCTCCAAAAGGATCACAACTTGCCCTAAATCTACCCCCAGACAAGTTTGTTTAATTGAATATAATATCAATGTTGGCACCATCCAACCCCCCCCCCCCCCCCCACACACACACACACACACACACACACACACACACACACACACACACACACACACACACACACACACACACACACACACACACACACACACACACACACACACACACACACACACACACACACCTTTGTCTATTGCATTTTATGTATGTATGCTATTTTATTGCATTCCTTTGTTTGTGACCGGGCCAAGCGGCTGTATGCTTCACCTGTTTTTCTGTGTTATGAGAAAATTGTAATAAAAAAATATTAAATTAAAAATAAAGAAATATGTTTATTTTCTGCTTTTACATAATTTTTTTTTTTGCCAGACGCCTATAAAATAGAATAATTTTTGGAATAAAACCCAGAGAAAGCCTAGATTGTCCTAAAAAAAAACAAACAAGAAAAATGATATCTATACAGTGGCTTGCAAAAGTATTCGGCCCCCTTGAAGTTTTCCACATTTTGTCACCTTACTGCCACAAACATGAATCAATTTTATTGGAATTTCACGTGAAAGACCAATACAAAGTGGTGTACACATGAGAAGTGGAATGAAAATCATACATGATTCTGAACATTTTTTACAAATCAAGAACTGCAAAGTGGGGTGTGCATAATTATTCAGCCCCCTTTGGTCTGAGTGCAGTCATGTGCCCATAGACATTGCCTGATGAGTGCTAATGGCTAAATAGTGTGCACCTGTGCGTAATCTAATGTCAGTACAAATACAGCTGCTCTGTGACGGCCTCGGAGGTTGTCTGATGGCCCATACTCACAGGCAACATTTCTGGCCTGTCGCTAGCACACGGGAGCGTGTGCGCGACAGGCAGGCGACAGCTCATCGCCAGGTCCCTCCGCATACACACGGAAGACGCGAAGGAAGCTGTCGCTGATGTTCCTCCCCCCCCGCCGGAAGCTCAGGGCATTCCCTGCTGGTTGCTGTCGCTAGTCCGCATACTCACGCGGACTAGCGACAGTTGCGGCGGAGTTGCGGGCTATTGACCACGCCAATCGCCTGGCGACAGCAGCGATGAGCAATGGTTCGGGGTGTGTGCCCGAGTTGCGCCTCATACTCACGGGCGACCTGTCACCGCAACACGCGCGCGCCGCGCGTGCGGTGACAATTGTAGCCCGTGAGTATGGGCCATAAGATAATATTGGGAGCAACAACACCATGAAGTCCAAAGAACACACCAGACAGGTCAGGGATAAATTTATTGAGAAATTTAAAGCAGGCTTAGGCTACAAAAAGATTTCCAAAGCCTTGAACATCCCATGGAGCACTGTTCAAACGATCATTCAGAAATGGAAGGAGTATGGCACAACTTTAAACCTACTAAGACAAGGCCGTCCACCTAAACTCACAGGCCGAACAAGGAGAGCGCTGATCAGAAATGCATTCAAGAGGCCCATAGTGACTCTGGACGAACTGCAGAGATCTACAGCTCAGGTGGGGGAATCTGTCCATAGGACAACTATTAGTCATGCACCGCACAAAATTGGCCTTTATGGAAGAGTGGCAAGAAGAAAGTCATTGTTAACAGAAAAGCATAAGAAGTCCGATTTGCAGTTTGCCACAAGCCATGTGGGGGACACAGCAAACATGTGGAAGAAGATGCTCTGGTCAGATGAGACCAAAATGGAACGTTTTGGCCAAAATGCAAAACGCTATGTGTGGCGGAAATCTAACACTGCACATCACTCTGAACACACCATCCCCACTGTCAAATATGGTATTGGCAGTATGATGCTCTAGGGGTGCTTCTCTTCGGCAGTGACAGGGAAGCTGGTCAGAGTTGATGGGAAGATGGATGGAGCCAAACACAGGGCAATCTTGGAAGAAAACCTTTTGGAGTCTGCAAAAGACTTGAGACTGGGGCGGAAGTTCATCTTCCAGCAGGAAAACGGCCCTAAACATAAAGCCAGGGCAACAATGGAATGGTTTAAAACAAAACATATCTATGTGTTATAATGGCCCAGTCAAAGTCCAGATCTAAATCCAATCGAAAATATGTGGCAAGATCTGAAAACTGCTGTTCACAAACGCTGTCCATCTAATCTGACTGAGCTGGAGCTGTTTTGCAAAGAAGAATGGGCAAGGATTTCAGTTTCCAGATGTGCAAAGCTGGTAGAGACATACCCTAAAAGACTGGCAGCTGTAATTGCAGCAAAAGGTGGTTCTACAAAGTATTGACTCAGGGGGCTGAATAATTAAGCACACCCCACTTTGCAGTTATTGATTTGTAAAAAATGTTTGGAATCATGTATGATTTTCGTTCCACTTCTCACGTGTACACCACTTTGTATTGGTCTTTCACGTGGAATTTCAATAAAATTGATTCATGTTTGTGGCAGTAATGTGACAAAATGTGGAAAACTTCAAGGGGGCCGAATACTTTTGCAAGCCACTGTATATACAGTATATGCTGTTTATCTCACTAATATTATAAATGCTAAGTTTGGATGTTTGTTACTTAATCACAATGGCTAAATGGATTTGAATGAAATTTGGCAAACACATAGTACATTACCTGGAATAACATACAGGACACTTTTTATCCTCATAACCACAAAGTGGGCAGAGACAAATACAAATTTCCCTGGGAAAATGTAAACTGCAGCCATTCTTACACTGTTAATGGCAGGGTTCTCAAACTTTGCACAGTTGGTCACTGGGTGACTGGGATTTTCATTCAGAAAAGTTGGTGGAGCCTACAAAAGCCAATCAAAATGCACCTATTAATTTTAAAGGGGAATATTTAATCGCTGCCATTCTTGCACTGTTAATGGTACAAGCCTCAAACCTGGTACGGTTGGTCATTGGGTGACAGGGGTTCAAATTAAAAAAGGGGATGGAGCCACATCCAATCAGATTTGTTTCATTTTAATGCAATTTACTGATGCAAAAGACTGCAAAGCTCACAAACTAAAAACAGGGAACACCAAGAGCCCCAATAGTGTAATTCGTACTGGACAAGGTGGCAATAAGTTTGTATTGCTAAATACTCACAAGTCAGGGTCACCAGCAGGCAACCACTGTAAAGGCAGGTGGGGAGATTGTCCTGACCCCACTCAGGATTAAGAAGTCGCTCTCTGTAGACAGGAAGAAAGGGTAGCAACCCTCCACCAAGGGTGGACTCAAAATTGTATACAATGAACAGAGGCGCCAAAAGTATAAGATTAGATTAAATGAGCTTAAAAACCAACTTAAATGGCAAAATTGAAGGAGGAAGTAGTGGTCTTACCTCCCTCAAGCAGACACGACAACGACTGCGATTCAAACAGTCAAACACATTTATTAGGAACTCCAAAAAGAAATGCAACGCGTTTCGCAGGTTCAACCCCGCTTCATCAGGCAATATAGGGAGAAGTATCAAACAATCTGCACAAGGATAAACAATCTGCACAAGGATTCAAATTAAGCGCCTCTCAGAGGCGCTTAATTTGAATCCTTGTGCAGATTGTTTGATACTCCTCCCTATATTGCCTGATGAAGCGGGGTTGAACCTGCGAAACGCGTTGCATTTCTTTTTGGAGCTCCTAATAAATGTGTTTGACTGTTTGAATCGCAGTCGTTGTCGTGTCTGCTTGAGGGAGGTAAGACCACCACTTCCTCCTTCAATTTTGCCATTTAAGTTGGTTTTTAAGCTCATTTAATCTAATCTTATACTTTTGGCGCCTCTGTTCATTGTATACAAGCTCACAAACTAGGTCAATGAGTAAATTAGTAATTGGGCGTTAGGGTTAGAAAAAGTGGGCTTAGCCAACACCAGCCAAATACAGTGGGATGCGAAAATTTGGGCAACCTTGTTAATTGTCACGATTTTCCTGTATAAATCATTGGTTGTTATGATAAAAAATGACAGTTAAATATATCATATAGGAGACACACACAGTGATATTTGAGTGGTGAAATGAAGTTTATTGGATTTACAGAAAGCGTGCAATCATTGTTTAAACAAAATTAGAAGGTGCATAAATTTGGGCACAACAAAAAAGAAATGAAATCAGTATTAAGTAGATCCTCCTTTTGCAGAAATTACAGCCTCTAAACACTTCCTGTAGGTTCCAATGAGAGTCTGGATTCTGGGTGAAGATATTTTGGACCATTCTTCTTTACAAAATATCTCTAGTTCATTCAGTTTTGATGGCTTCCCAGCATGGACAGCTCTCTTTAACTCACACCACAGATTTTCAATTACATTCAGGCCTGGAGACTGAGATGGCCATTCAGAACATTGTACTTGTTCCTCTGCATGAATGCCTTAGTGGATTTTGAGCAGTGTTAAGGGTTGTTGTTTTTTTTAAAAGATCCAGCCCCGGCGCAGCTTCAGCTTTGCCACTGATTTCTGGATATTGGTCTCCAGAATCTGCTGATACTGAGTGGAATCCTTGCGTCACTCAACTTTGACAAGATTCCCAGTCCCTGAACTGGCCACACAGCCCCACAGCATGATGGAACCACCACCATATTTTACTGTAGGTAGCAGGTGCTTTTCTTGTAATGCTGTGTTGTTTTGCCTCCATGTGTAACGCCCCTACTTATGCCCAAATAACTCAATTTTAGTTTCATCAGTCCACAGCACCTTATTCCAAAATAAATCTGGCTTTTCCAAATGTGCTTTAGCATACCTCAAGTGGCTCTGTTTGTGCTGTGGGTGGAGAAAAGGCTTCCTCTGCATCACTCTCGCATACAGCATCTCCTTGTGTAAAAGTGCGCCGAATGGTTAAACGATGCACAGTGACTCCATCTGCAGCAAGAGGATGTTGTAGGTCTTTGGCCCCACGTGTCCTGAAGAGGTGTGTGTTACACGTGAAACAGCTGTAGACATAGGGGCTTTCGTTTGTACCTGTGCTTTGTGGCTTCAATAAAAGAAGATTCTATGAGGAGTGCCGGAGTCTGTCAGTTCTTTCAGCTATATAGTTGTAGGTCTTTGGTGCTGGTCTGTGGGTTGACTCTGACTGTTCTCACCATTTGTTGCTTCTGTCTATCCAAGATTTTTCTTGGTCTACCACTTTGAGCCTTAACTTGAACTGAGCCTGTGGTCTTCCATTTCCTCAATATGTTTCTAACTGTGGAAACAGGCAGCTTAAATCTCTGAGACAGCTTTCTGTGTTCTTACCCTAAACCATGATGGTGAAAAAATTTGTCTTCAGGTCATTTGAGAGTGATTTTGAGACCCCAATGTTGCTTCTCTTCAGAGAAATTTAAACGAGGAGGGAAACTTACAATTGACCCCCTTTAATAATTTTTCTCATAATTGTATTCACCTGTGATGTAGGTCAGGGGTCACTGAGCTTACCAAGCCAATTTGAGTTCCAATAATTCGTTATAATGGTTTAGGAATCAATAAAATGACAACCGTGCCCACATTTATGCACCTGCCTAATTTAATTTAAACAATTATTGTGCATTTTCTGTAAATCCAGTAAACTTCATTTCACTTCTCAAATATAACTGTGTATGTCTCCTATACGACATATTTAACTGACATAGTATGTGAAAGTTATATATACCATTGCTATAACACATACAATTATCTTGTGAGTTTTATTTTCAGCTCAGTCTTGCTTTCATGACCTCTGGCAGTTTGGAGACATCACCACTAGCAGAAAGAACATTTTCATAGAAAATACTTGTATTTTTGCGTTTTCATGTTCATCATTTTTTACCACAAAAAGTGTGAAAATGTGGGTAAACATTTTACTGTGAAAAATCATTTTTAACGCGGAAATTCACAAAAAGCGTGAAATGTAAAAAATAAAACTTAATTTCGATTACATTTATTTTTGAAAATCAAATCAAACATTATTTTCATGAAAATTGATGTGAAAAAGAATATTCTCATTTTTGCTCATCACTTATTATAAAACAACATAGTTTAAAGCGATATCGTCACCATAAAAATCAAATTTCAACAGCAACTGGTCTGAGTGTATTAAGTGATAAAGATGCTAATCCTGCATTCAAAACTTTTAAAACTTTTTCTGCTGTTATTATTTTGAGTTATCACATACTTAAGGAACACTGGTCCTTTAGTAGTCGTGCCAAAGAATTGCATGCTGGGGGTTCTTTTTATCTATAATCTATTCCTCCTCTTCCCTTTATTTCCCTGCCAGCTTCTTATCTGAAACCTAATCCCCTACTCACTTGTGTTTACAAGCAAGGCTGAGGCGACTCAGCAATTGGAGGAGACAGGAAAAAAAGTTAAGGGCAGAAATGACATCACGAGTTAGCCTTAACTGTGGGCAAAAGACATGGCCCCCACCAGGAACAGAATTCTCGTAATTTACTATATAACATTCACTGAAATCAAAACGTGGACAGTATAATACATGTGTTATGTAAGTAGATCAAGTATTTATCTACTTATATATGTTTTTTTTTCCCTGGCATAGTATGGCTGATCCTACCGCTTTAAGTGTAACGATCTGCTAGTGTAGGGGCACTAGCAGATCGTAAAACTGAACAGAGTAGCTATATCAGAACAATAGTCAGTATTTATTCAGAGTGTGATCACACGTGTTTTACTGTGCACAGTAAATAATAGGAGTACTCCTACGTGATAGCCCTTGGCTGTAGGGACTATCACTGGAAAGAGTGGTCGTACAGGCAATGTCGGTAACCAGTCGGCCAGATAGCGGTACAGTAACATCAGACAAATACGTGGTCAAAATACAAGCCGAGGTCAGCAACAATCAGATCTACAAAGGTGCAGAATCAGGAGACTAGATCGAAGTGGAAGTCGGGCCGAGGTCTGCACCAGATCAGATTGGCAAAGGTATAGAATCGAGAGGCAGAAGAGTAATCAAAGGGAGAGTCATACATATAAATACAATGTAATATATTTCCCTTGTCTAAGTGTGAAATCCCCGGGGTCCTGACGGATCAAAGCACACAAGGATCTGACTAAGGTTTAGAAATACAATGATAATTAAATCCTAGTCTAAGTGTGAAATTCCCGGGGTCCTGCCAGATCAAAGCACACAAGGATCTGACTAAGGTCTGAGAGATTTCACTGCAAAGTTTCAGCAACAGCAGACAATGAGCCACTGATGGCTCAGGCCTTAAATACAAAATGACATTCAGAAAGTTCCGCCCCGTGGATTCCAACCAATCGGCGGCGAGAACCAATCCAAAGCTGTCAGCTGACCCGCCTCCTCAATGCATAAAGGTCGAGTCTCCTGGTGCGCGCGTGTGCTGCTCTGCTTTGATGCACCCTGGAGAGACCTCCTCTATCGGAAGAGGATGCCCGAGATGACGCGGCGAGATCCGCGGTGACGTCAGACGCGGGAGCGGCAGCCGCACCGCTCCCCACTGCAAAGGTAACCCTATCAATCCTGACATTAAGAACTTTTCTCTTCATACCTATACTAGTAGAAAACATACATTGCACACTGTATTTGTGGAGACAGGAGAAACACAGTGGCCACTTGGCAGGCCCGGATTTACACCACAGGAGCCTATAGGCACAGATGTCCTGACACCCTAGACTTTGCCCTCCATGAACCCAGCTGTTAATTTTCCCTTACGTCTCTTGAGTAGGTAGCTACAGGTGTCCCTTAGCATTAGGAAGTCAGAGGCAGGGCCGGCCCGCCCATGAGGCGGGGTGAAACTTTTGCCTCAGGCGGCACTTCTGGGGGGGGCAGCACTCGCCCGTCTGTGGGTGTGAGGGGCTGCTGGAGCTGGAGGGGATAGCGGGCAGGAAGGGGGTATTGGGCCTAGCGGCAGGGAGGGGGGTCGGACCCCCCCCTCCCTCGCCTGGGTCCCCCGTCCTCCGCTCCCCTCCAGCTTTAAAAAGTTGCGTGGCTGGCTGCAGCTGTAAGAGGCAACGGGCGGGGATCACTCACCTCTTCCTCGTTCCAGCGTGCGCTCCACTGACGTCACTTCCTGCGGCATAGCAGGAAGTGACGTCGGTGGAGCGCAGGCTAGGCTGGAGCGAGGAAGAGGTGAGTGATCCCCGCAGGTTGCCTCTTACAGCTGCAGCCAGCCACGCAACTTTTTAAAGCTGGAGGGGAGCGGAGGACGGGGGACCCAGGCGAGGGAGGGGGGGTCCGACCCCCCTTCCCGCCGCTAGGCCCAATACCCCCTTCCTGCCCGCTATGCCCTCCAGCTCCGGCGGCCCCTCACACCCACGGCTTGGGGGGGGGGGGGCTGATTTGCTTAAAGCTTGCCTCAGGCGGCAAAAAGTCTAGGGCTGGGCCTGGTCAGAGGTGTTAAGTGTCTAGTGGTGCCCAAGAAGGGAGATCTGTCAGTGGAATGCTGAGAGCTAGGTGATTAACCTCTCATTTACACTCTGCTTGGGGCTCTGCATAGGGAGGTAGGGAGACACTAGTGGAGGGGTGCAAGCCGCCTTTCCATCATCAGGCAGCTGTAGGCACGTGCCTAGTGTGCCTAATGGTAAATACGGCCCTGCCTCTTAGAAAACATTATGAGACTTATGGCTTTGTGGAGTACAGTAAGTGGATAGATGAAGAATGGAGGCTCCTGCTGGAGAAGACCTACATCCAGCACAACTTCTGCCCAGTACCCTGAATCACCATCTCAAGCTGCACATTAGATATCATTGTATATGAGTTAAGCCAGGGCCGGTTCTAGACTTTTTGCCTGAAGCAAACTTGTGAGGATGTGCCCTCTCCAGATTGGCAATGATTGCACAGCACCCGGCAATTTAACTTGCTTCATTTAATGTTCTCAGTCAGCAAGGAAGCATATGCAACAACTTCAGACATGACATACTGCAGCTCAACACAATGACACACTGACTGGCTGGCTGCACATCTGTGACAATCTGCTTACCCTCAGCCAGTCGGCCGTCCTCCATTCCTCCTCATTTAGGACAGCACTGTCACCTTCTGTCTTCTGCTGTGCAAGTCAAATTAAACTGCTACTCTCCTGCATCCCCATTCCTGGCTCACTGTCAAGCTCCTCACACAGCACAACAAGCTGCTTTTCCCCAATGATCTCTTCACCTCACTTGCTTTCCTCTCGCTTCTCCTCCTCCGACTGCATGTTGTATGTGTAAACACACAGTAAAAACATGCTGCCCCTGTAATCTCTGTGCCTGATGCAAGTGTTCCACCTTGTTTCATGAGAGAACCAGCCCTGAGTTAAGCAGCTGATTTTGTAAAAGCTTCTTAAACTGATATTCTCAGTAGACAGCCTGTAAGCTGTTTCTTAAAGCGGTGCTTTACCAACATTTTGCAGTAGGAAAAAAAATGCATTGCAAAATGACACATTAAGAAACAGAAGTTAGATCAAGAAATGAATGATACTCTCTGTGTAATTCGTTCATTGTAATTTGTTCATGTTGTTTGATCTACATTGAGCCGGCAGGTCATGGCTATGATTATCTATGCTACTGACAGACATAAAAAAGAAAATGCATAGAGGATGATAATGCTTGCTTGGCAGTTGGAAACAATTGTTATTTTCTCAGTTTAACAAAGTTCCCAGGCAGGAAACTGTCAGGGCCATGGCCCTGACATCACACTGTGGGAGAGGTTTCAGCACAATATAAACACACAGACACCCCTAACGAATTATCTATTTTAGAAAAGATAAAGATTTCTCGTATAAGTTACTGACTAGTACGTATATGAAGTTTAATCCTGGGTTAAAGTTCCTCTTTAAATAGACTCTGTAGTGTCGCTAAAATCATGTTTTTGTTTTAAATACCTCTTTAGCATGCTTGCACTACCTAAAATGCTAAATCCCTGCGGCTGAAAACTCAATTAATCACTCCAAACTCCCTGGGGCTAATTGCGAGGAGCGCTTCTGTGACAAGGCAGAGCTTTGGGCTATAGCTCTGCCTCTGCACGCGTCCATCTGCACAAATCTCCACCTCTTCCTGCCCCTCTCAGTCTTCCTTCACTGAGAGGGGCGGAGGAGAGGCAGATATACGTGCAGATTGGCACCCATGGAGGCAGAGCTACAGCCTCGGCAGCAAAATCCACGACCAAGAAAGTCATCAATTTTTGCCCCGGGAATTAGGGGTGATTAGTTTAGTTTTCAGCCGCGGGGATGCGGCATTTTATGTGGTGCAAACATGCTTAAGGCCTCTTTCACAGTGTGACGTTAAAGTCGCACGTTACAAAATGTTTTAACGTGGACTAACGCACAGAAATACTAAGTCTGTGTGACATTCACAGTGCATACGTTGCGTTTGTGTGTAACGTGTAGCATTATTAGAAAGAGTTGCGTTGTGACATTTTAGTTTGCATTGCGACTTTAATGTTGCATCAAAACGCAACGTCCCACTGTGAAAGTAGCCTAAGAGGTTTGTAAATCAAAAACATGATTTTAGGAAGGCTTCAGAGTCTCTTTAACTGTATTTTAGCAATAATGTACAGTACAATAACTCCAAGAGAAGAGACCCAGCACCGTCTTCAAATGTATTTCAAGCTCTTTATTTTTAAAGCAGGGCAGCACGGTGGCGTAGTGGTTAGCTCTCTCGCCTTGCAGCGCTGGGTCCCTGGTTCGAATCCCAGCCAGGGCACTTTCTGCAAAGAGTTTGTATGTTCTCTCCGTGTCTGCGTGGGTTTCCTCCGGGCACTCAGGTTTCCTCCCACATTCCCAAAACATACAGATAAGTTAATTGGCTCCCCCTAAAAATTGGCCCTAGACTACAGGACTTACACTACATAATATAGACATATGTCAATGGTAGGGATTAGATTGTGAGCTCCTTTGAGGAACAGTTAGTGACAAGATATATATATACACTGTACAGCGCTGCGTAATATGTCGGCGCTATATAAATACTAAATAATAATAATAATAATAAAAAGCATCAAAGATATAAAAAGGGCACGTCTATGAGACGTTTTGAGAGGAGCCTCCTCTCTTTCTCAAGCCGACAAGCCCTCTGTATACATACAAGTTCAAACGGCTTTAAATAGTGCTTACTCCACTAAGGAGCAA
This sequence comes from Hyperolius riggenbachi, assembly GCF_040937935.1. Lineage (NCBI taxonomy): Eukaryota > Metazoa > Chordata > Amphibia > Anura > Hyperoliidae > Hyperolius > Hyperolius riggenbachi. The sequence goes on from NC_090652.1 coordinate 70,342,398, forward strand.
ATCAGAATGGTTTGGACGCCCTGTCGTCAACCAATCAGGCTAAGTTCCTACATATAAACCCTCCCATCCAGTGGAGAACCTGATGGGGAACTGCATCTATTTTTATGCTCCAATTACTTTAAAAAGGCCACTGGAGTGCCGACCAATGAGGGTAGAGCATGTCCTGAATAAAAAAAAACGTCATATAACTGATGCATGCGTAAATACGCAATGAAAATATGCATGCGCATGCGTAAAAACGTACGCGTAGAACACCCAAAAAGCCTTTACACTCGAGTTTGCGCGGGCAAAGCCTTTACACGTGATAACTGAATTATCACGCTTTAGTGAATCAAGCCCCTAATGTCTGTCTCCCTGCTGGAACATGTTGTGCATTTTCAGGGGAGCTGTCCTGTGTTTCTTTTACAGAAGATGTGGTATTAAAATATCATCAATGTGTCCACTTTCGATACCTCTGATTTTCATGTATTCAAACCTGATGCTTCACAGCAGACACAACATACTTTATATATACAGAAATGAACTCACCCACAGCAGCTGCAAGTTTGCAAAATGTACTTTCTACAGGAAAAATACTTAACGTGAACCCGAGGTGAGAATGATATGGAGAATGCCATATCTATTTCCGTTTAAACAATGTCAGTTGCCTGGCAGTCCTGTTAATCCTCCGGCATCAGTAGAATCACAACCCTGAAACAAGCATATGGCTAATTTAGTCAGACTTGAGTCAGATCACCAGATGGATAGCTAAAATTATTGGAAACATGAGATCAGGGGACAGCCAGGCAACTTGCATTGTTTGAGGCTGGGTGCACACATAGCAGAAATGCTAGCGTAGCGGGAAACAATGCGCTTTATGCAGCAATGTTAGACTATGGGACGCAGAAGAATCTGCGTTGCACTGTGTTTTACAGTATGCGTTTCACAAACACTGGTAGTGTTGCATAATATGCAGGCTGGCTGGCAAAACACACATAATGAAAGTCTATGGTAACGCATATGCATTGTGTTTTGCATGCATTCTTTAACCTCCTGGGTTTTGCGGACGAGCTCAGCTTGTCCAATAACGCCGCAAGGCACTGCTCAGGCCCTGGTGGGCCGATTTGGACAATTTTTTTTTTCAAACACGCAGCTAGCACTTTGCTAGCTTCGTGTTTGTTCTGATCGCCGCCGCTTACTGCCGATGCACCGCTACCCACCACAAAAGAGGGCCCCCCCCACAGACCCCGTGCGCAGCCTGGCCAATCACTGCCAGGCTGCGCTGTGGGATGGATCGGGACTCCCCCTGATGTCATGACGTCAATGACGTCATTACGATCGTCGCCATGGTGACGGGGAAGCCCATACAGGAAATCCCGTTCAGAACGGGATTTCCTGTTGTACATGGGCGCCGGCGGCGATCGGAGATGGTTGGGGGACGCCGCAGGGAGGGGGGAATCATGTAGCTAGCGCTAGGCTAGCTACATGATAGAAAAAAAAATAGGGTAAAAAAATCCCTAAAAAAAAAATGCATACAAATGATGCATATGAGTTTTACATTAGCGAACCTCAAACACATTACAAAGCATGCAAAATGCATGAAAACTGCATCTGCGTAAAACAATTGCAAACGCAAAATGCACCAAAAAAAGCAGTAAAAACTCAATATAAAATTGCAAACGCACCATCCCAAAATGCTACTGTTTCACGCTATGTCATATGTGAACCCAGCCTCAAGAAAAATACAAGTGCTTTGATACAGCACTTTGGGAATATCCAACTTCTTTTGCAATTACCTTTTAAGGCTTTCCCTCCTTATGGAGGGGGTCAATTAGGGTTTACTGTACAACTGTCAGGTCAGCAGTTTTTTCCCATGATTGTGACTCCCACTGAACCAGATTGAGAGACCATTTAAAGGGACTCCGAACAGTGCAGAAACTATAGAAAAGATGCATACCATTTTGAAGCTCTCTTTCTCTTCATTCCAACAATATATAAACCGCCACCCTACGCCTTTTAGTTTTTGCTATTTTCGCGATCGAAATCGCGGCCGCCGTGATTTCGATCGCAAAAATATCAAAAACTAAAAGGCGTAGGGCGACGCTTTATGTGTCGTTGGAAAGAGGAGAAAGAGAGCTTCAAAATGGTATGCATCTTTCCATAGTTACTTGTATTACACAGGGCGACGTTTCCCCAGACACATAAACCACCACCCTATGCCTTTTAGTTTTCGATATTTTCACGATTGAAATTGCCGCAGTCGCAATTTTGATCACGAAAATAGCGAAAACTAAAAGGCGTAGGTCGGTGGTTTATATATCGTTGGAAAGAGGAGAAGGAGAGCTTGAAAATGGTTTGCATCTTTCCCTTTAAAGCCTCAGGAACCCTTTACGGGTGTTTTAGATGAATTAGCTGAGTCTGACACTTTAAGCATAGATTATTGAACCTTTTCACAATATTCTGATTTGATGAGATTTAGATTTTGGGTTTTTCATCATTTTTTTGTTTCTCTTTTTTTTTTTTTTTTACACCCACATTTTAATCTGCACTGCTTAAGACACTCGTATTGCCCCGGGGAAGCCAGCAAAGACTCTTGAAATGCATTGTATTTTTATAACAGCACTTGAATACACCTTATTTGATACAGTGAGGAACCTAAGTATTCAAACACTCTGCAATTTAGCAATTTCTCTCACTTACAGAGGGGTCTGAAATTCACATTGTAGGTGCATTCCCACTGTGAGAGACAGCATCTACCTAAAGATCGCCTCACGCCAATGGGCGTGAATGCGGCGGCAACCCCAGGACCGCCTACTGCCAATTGGCTTCAAGTCCTGGGGCTCTAATTTGCATGAGATCGCGCGCACGCTGCACGCGCATCTCATGCTTGGAGGGCGGAGCAATAGCCGCTCGTGAGACTGTTAGACAGCGTGAACGCCATCTATTTACTTGTGCAGCACTGTGATCCACAGCAGCGCTGTACTGGGGACAGCCGTGTGACACGGCTGTCCCCTCCTGAGGCTGCACAGTGATCGGCTGTCATAGGCTGAAGCCTATGACAGCTGATCACGCTGATTGGCTGGTGAGGGGAGGGAGAGAGGGAGCAGGGGAAAGCACACCAAAAAAAAAACGAGCATATTTTATTAAAAAACTAACACAAATATTTATATTTAAAAACAAACAAACACAGGGGGGCTGATCAGACCCCACCAACAGAGAGCTCTGTTGGTGGGGAGAAAAGAGGGGGCGGGGGATCACTTGTGTGCTGAGTTGTACGAGCCTGCAGCTAAGCCTTAAAGCTGCAGTAGCCCATTTAGTTAAAATTGCCCTGGTCTTTAGGGGGTTTACCACTGCAGTCCTCAAGTGGTTAAAATAAATTCAGGAATTCACAGTGTATGATTTTTAAAGAAATTATTTGTATTGCACTGCTGCACTGAAGTATTTGAACACCTGGCAATCAGCAAGAATTCTGTCTCTCAAAGACCTGCTACTCTGCTTTTAAAAGTCCACCTCTACTCGGCTTATTAATTTAAATTAGTAGCACCTGTTTGAGCAATTAAAAGACACCTGTCCACCCCACAGTCAGTCAGACTCCAACCACTACCATGAGCAAGACCAAAGAGCTGTCAAAAGACACCAAAGACAAAATTGTGGACCTCCACAAAGCTGGAAAGGGCTACAGGGCAATTGTCAAGCAGCATGGTGAAAGCACATCAACCGTTGAAACAATTGTTAGAAAATTGAAGAGGCTAAAGACGACTGTCAACCTCCCTTGGACTGGCGCTACATGCCATGAAGATCTCACCTCATGGAGTATCACTGATGGTAAGAAAGGTGAGAAATCAGCCCAGAAGGGAGGAGCTAGTCATTGACATGAAGAGAGCTGGGACCACCGTTTCAAAGGTCACTGTTGGTAGAACACTATGCCGTCATGGTTTCAAATCATGCATTGCACGGAAGGTTCCCCTGCTCAAGTCATCACATGTCCAGACCCTTCTGAAGTTTGCCAATGACCATCTGGATTATCCATAGGAGACACGGAAGAAAGTCATGTGGTCATATGAGACCAAAGTAGAACTTTTTGGTCTAAACTTCCCTCGCCATGTTTGGATGAAAAAGAAGGTTGAGTTGCATCCCAAGAACACCTTCCCTGTGAAGAATAGGGGTTGTAATACCATGCTTTGGGGTGCTTTTCTGCAAAAGTAACACCAAGACTGTTAAGATGAGGATGAATGGGGCCATGTAGTGCGAGATTTTGAGCAAAACCTCCTTTCCTCAGTCAGAGCTTTGAAGCATTGAAGATTAAAGGGTTGTGGCTGGCTGGGTCTTCCAACATAAGAATGACCTGAAACACACAGCCAGGATAACCAAGGAGTGGATCCATAAGAAGCATATCAAGGTACATGGGTGGCCTAGCCAGTCTCCAGACCTAAATCCAATAGAAAATCATTGGAGGGAGCTGAAACTAGGTGTTGCTTAGCGATAGCCCTGAAACCTGACAAATCTAGAGGAAATCTGTGTAGAAGAGTGGGTCAAAATCCCTGTTGCAGTGTGTGCAAACCTGGTCAAGAACGACAGGAAATGTTTGACCTCTGTAATTGCAAACAAAGGCTTCAGTACCACATATTAACACTGATTTTCTAATGTGTTCAAATACTTACAGTAGCAGTGCAATACAAATAAATTATTTAAAAATCATACAATGTGATTTCCTGATATATATATATATATATATATATATATATATATATATATATATATATATATATATATATATATATATATATACTAGCTGGTCGCCCGGCAATGCCTGGGTATGTAGTTGGCTAGTTTTAGCCCTGCCCACTTCTTCTAATCCTAACACACACTTACTCAATGATGACCTAGTTTGTGAGCTTTGCGGTCTTTGGCATCAATAATTGGCATTGAAGTGAAATAAATCTAATTGGCTGTGGCTCCACTCCTTTGAAAATCAATAGGAGAATTTTGATCAGCTTTTGTACGCTCCACCCACTTTTCTGAATACTAATCCCAGTTACCCCGTGACCAACTGTGCAAAGTTTAAGAACCCTGCCATTGACAGACAGTGTAAGAATACCTGCAGTTTACATTCTGGCAGTAAAATTTGTATTATTCTACACCCACTGATGTCCTAATGTTTCCCGGGTATGTATTTGGCTGCTGTTGGCTGTGGCCACTTTTTCTAACCCTAACACACAATTGTCAATAGTCAATGACCAAGTTTGTGAGATTTGTGGTCTTTGGCATGAATCATTTTCATTGAAATGAAACACATCTGATTCACTGTTTGTGGCCCCACCCCTTTTCTAAATATTTAACCCCAGACACCCAATGATCAACTGTACCAGGTTTGAGGCTTGTGCCATTAACAGTGCAAAAATGGCAGCAATTAAATATTTGCCTTGAAAATCAATAGGTGAATTGTGATTGGTTTTTGTAGGCTCCACCCACTTTTCTGAATATTAATACCAGTCACCCAGTGACCAACCGTGCAAAGTTTTAGAACCCTACAATTAATAGTGTAAGAATGGCTGCAGTTTACATTTTCCCAGTAAAATTTGTGTTTGTCTCCGCCCACTGAAGACTCGGCATTGCCCAGGTATGTATTTGGCTGGTGTTGGCTCCACCCACTTTTTCTAACCCTAACACAAAATTACTTAATGACCAAGTTTGTTAGCTTTGCGGTCTTTGGCATCAATAATTTGCATTGCAATAAAATAAATCTGATTGGCTGTGGCTCCACCCCTTTTCTGATTTTGAACCCGAATCTCCCAATGGCCAACTGTACCAGGTACAGGTGATTAACAGTGCAAGAATGGCATCAATTAAATATCCCCCTTAAAGATTAATAGGTGGATTTTGATTGGCTTTTGTAGGCTCCACCCAATTTCTCTGAATAGTAATCTCAGTCACCCAGTGACCTACTGTGCAAAGTTTGAGAACCCTACCATTAATAGTGTAAGAATTGCTGCAGTTTACATTTTCTCAGTGAAATTTGTGTTTGTCTCCGCCTACTGATGACCCAGCATTGTCCGATTATGTATTTGGCTGGTGTTGGCTGCGCCCACTTTTCCTAACCCTAACACACAATTACTCAATTACTCAATGACCAAGTTTGTGAGCTTTGCGGTCTTTGGCATCGATAACCTGCATTAAAATGAAACAAATCAGATTGACTGTTTGGGGCTCCACCCCCTTATATAAATTTAAACCCCAGTCACGCAATGATCACCAGGTTTGAGGCTTGTGCCATTAACAGTGCAAGAATGGCAGCAATGAAATATTCCCCTGAAAAATCAATAGGTAGTTTTGATTGTTTTTTCTGAATATTAACCCCAGTCACCCAGTAACTAACTGTGCAAAGTTTGAGAACCCTACCATTAACAGTGTAAGAATTGGCACTGTTTACATTTTCGCAGTAAAATTTGTATTTGTCTCCGCCCACTTATGACCCTGCGTTGCCCGCTTATGTATTTGGCTGGTGTTGGCTGAGCCCACTTTCCTAACCCTAACACACAATTAATCAATTACTCAATTACCAAGTTTGTGAGCTTTGCGGTATTTGGCAACAATAATTTTCATTGGAATGAAACAAATCTGATTAGCTATTTGTGGCTCCACCCCCTTTCTGAAATTGAACCCCAGTCACCCAATGATCAACTATACCAGGTTTGAGGCTTGTGCCATTAACAGTGCAAGAATGGCAGAAATGTAAATATTCCCCTTGAAAATCAATAGGTGAATTTTGATTGGCTTTTATAGACTCCTACCACTTTTCTGAATAATAATCCTAGTCACCCAACGACCAACTGTGCAAAGTTTGAGAACCCTACCATTAACAATGTAAGAAAAACAAAAGTTTGCTTTCTTAAAACAGAAAGAATTTGCGATAATTCAGGTTGGAGTGAGCTTGAGATGTCTCCCAGTGCATCACTGCTGAATATATGCAAATTAACCAGTATTACCCTTAGAAGCTAAACACATCTCCAGAACCAATGGAATGCAATGATGTGTCAGCTTGTTAATTTGTACAGAGCCATAATAATCCGACATGCATACAAACTGATTTGGATTGTTTAATCCTCATCAGTGCATGGCATAGATAAATTTGGCTCTGCAGTAGGGCTTGTAACACCGAGAGGTACAGACTAACCAGCAAGCTCATGGTAACCCAGAAATTAATTGGAGTGTGTAAGGGACTACAATGGTCCTAAAAGCCCCCTTACTAAGATGTTAAGAAAAACAAAAGTTTGCTTTCTTAAAACAGAAAGAATTTGCGATAATTCAGGTTGGAGTGAGCTTGAGATGTCTCCCAGTGCATCACTGCTGAAAATATGCAAATTAACCATTGTTACCCTTAGAAGCTAAACACACCTCCAGTGTAACAGTGTCAGAGTGGCTGCAGTTTACATTTTCCAGTGAAATTTGTATTTGTCTCTTTTTGGTTATGGGAATAAAAAGTATCCTATACTTTATTCCAGGTAATGTACTATGTGTGTGCCAAATTTCATTCAAATCCGTTCAGCCGTTTTTGCGTGATCGAGTAACAAACATCCAAACAAACATCCAAACTTTCCCATTTATTATATTAGTAGGATATTGTTAAAATATCTTATTTTTTTAATTTTTTTTAAATGCTGTCTCTCAGTGGAAATGCACCTATAATGTGAATTTCAGACACCTTCGTTATTTCTAAGTGAGAGAACTTGCAAAATCGCAGGGTGTTCAAATACTTATGTTCCTCACTGTATAAACCAATCTTTTTTGTCTGGGTAGGGTCATCTAAAAAAGTAAGATACCTAATTTTATATAATTGTTTATTTTCTATACAATGGATATCCTAATACATGTCTATCACTGGGTGCCTCAACCTTTCTACATTGCCCACTACACCTCTTTTGGAGGTGTCTCTCCCACTGGGTGTAAAGCCACCCACAGCCATTAAGGACCCTAGGAGTGTGACTTAGCAGTTTCGGGGAGACCTGGAATACTGAGTGGGGATGGTAATTTTCCCATAGGTTATATAAGATGGTTGCAGGTTCTGCAACCCCAAACACTGGTCCGCACTTCAGCCAAGGGTCCCGGACTCTCTCACTGACCACCGTGTGATACCCAGAGGGAAGTGCGGGTGGGCCTTGGATTACTCACCACCATGGAATTCACTCCCACTGCCTCCGAACTGAATGCTAACTGCAACACACACAAATACTCACTCCCAGCTAAAGCACTTTCCTACCTTTATCTGGTCAGCAGGCGCCAGTCAGCCAATCAGGTGTACTGTTATACACCCTTTGCCTGCCGTACCAAATCTAGCAGGTATTGCATACATTAGGTAGCATTACTGTATACAGTATTTTTTTTTTTTTTGTGTGGCAAATCCCCAGCCGCCACTATTCTTCTAGGACAGCCATCCGTGCACTGCACAAGTTTGTGGTGGCAAAAGTGGCCCGTTCGCTCAACTATGCTGTGGGTGAGCGGGTCCACATAACCATGGACTCGTGGAGCAGCCGATTTGGGACAGGCCGCTACTTGCCCCTTACGGCGCACTGGATGACATTGGTGGAAGGGGTGATGCAGTGGGGTTGTCTGGGCACCCTGCGGAAAAAGGTATAGGAGACAAAAAGTGGGAGCCCAATAGTGTAATATGTAAATGTACTGATGGATAGTGGTAAATCAAAATGCTTCTCACAAAGGAGGGTTGCAAGGGGCAACCGACCGCAGAAAGCAGGTGGAGACCATAAACTCAACTCCACTCGGGGTAGTCCCAGCCGGGACCTGGATGTGGTCGCTATCCTTGGAAAAAATGGGGACAGGAGTCCACTGTGGTGGAACCCACAGGTGTCCTGTCACCACCCCTCAGACACTGAGTGTGTGGAGGTAAACTAAGCACAATAGGGGGAAAAAGGTGCCCTCTTTGGATAAAAGCGTCTAAAAACATCTTAAAAATGAAAAGTAATATGAGGTAGCTTACCTCTATGACGAAATCCTTGTATATAACAAAAGATTTGTTTTTTAGCACAGGCAACACGTTTTGCAGGTCTAAGCCCGCTTCATCAGGCCAATAGCAGTGCCAAATGAAAGAATCGCTAAGACTCTCCCTTTGTCTTATCGATTCTTTCGTTTGACACTGCTATTGGCCTGATGAAGCGGGCTTAGACCTGCGAAACGCATTGCCTGTGCTAAATAAAAAATAAAAAAATCTACCTCATATTACTTTTCATTTTTAAGCTGTTGTTAGACGCTTTTATCCAACCAGGGTGCCTCTTTCCCCCTATTGGTGGAAGGGGGATGACAAGAGCGCAGCAGCAGCAGGTCACTTGGTAGTGCCACCACGCGAGATCAGGGGGGATGCAGCAGGCTCCTCTGATCCCTTTCCCTCCACACCTCACAGCAAGCAAGCCCGCCTCAGCAGCAGCGCAAAGCCTCACCACTGCCAAGCCCTCCTGAAATTGGTCAGCCTGGGGAAGGACAAACTGATGGCCGCCCACATCCTGGCCGCCCTCAGGATGCAGTAGCAGAGCTGACTGACCCCCAGAGTCCTGAAAGTGGGTTATGTGGCCACTGATAATGGGGCCAACCTGGTGGCCGCAGTGCTGCAGGGAAACATCCAGCACATCCCCTGCTTGGCCCACGTTCTAAATTTGGTGGTGCAGCGTTTCCTGCGAACCTACCGGGGGATGAAAGACCTGCTGAAAGATGCCCGAAGGTGGTGCGCTATTTCCACCGCTTAGCCACTGCCTCTGCAACCCTGGCCAACCTGCAGCATAAAAAGGGCCTGCCATTACACCTCCTGATTATTAATGTCTGTAATGAAACGCGGAAAAGCCTCCGCGTGTACTGACAGCAAGGCGGCTGATTCCACGTCCAGCGTGGCGGTTTGCACGCAGCAGCGTGCGTCTGGTGTGGCTGGGTCTGTTAGTTCACACAGATTGAGAAATACACGCGCGCGCACTGAGAGGCAGAACCTTTATGACAGCCGAGGAGGGATCAGCTGACCAGGTTGGTCAGCTGACCTCAGAGCAAGTGACTATTGGTCAATCACTGATGGGTGGCGCCTGAGAGCGCTGCTCTATATATAGTTACTGCTGGTCAGTCTCAGGTTGTCTGCCGTTGCGAACACTTACGTGGAAGCACTCAGACCTTAGTCAGATCCTACAGTGTGTTAGAACCAGGAGGACCTGGGAATTCACATTGAGCCAGATTACTTCTGTTTATCATTGTGTTATACTTCAGACCAGTTCCAGGGTGTCGAGACCACGGACCTCACACCCAAGATTAGGGACTTTGTGTTATCATTGTGTTATACTTCAGACTAGTTCCAGGGTGTCAAGACCACGGACCTCACACCCAAGACTAGGGATACTGTGTACCATCATATTATACTCCAGACTAGTTCCAGGGTGTAGAGACCACGGACCTCACTCCCAAGACTAGGCATTGTTTGATATCTGTTATGACCTACTGCTTTTCTGACTATCCCTCTGATTCGGTACCTACGCATATCTGATTATCTGTTGCCAACCCTGCCTGCCTTTGTATACCGAATCAGCCTTCTGTCTCTGTACCTTATCTGTCCGTGTGTTGCCGACCTGGCTTGCCCGACCTTGAGAGCAGTGGTGCTCAGCAGAGCTCGAATATTCGAGTAGCTCGAATATTCGAGCTCTTTTCCAGCTATTCGAGCTCGGTATTCGAGCTCCGAATAGCTGTAGCTATTCGAATGGGCTATTCGCGTACACTCGAATAGCCCATTCACTATTCGAGCTATTCGAGCAAACGGCGCTATTCGAGCTCGGTACCGAGCTCGAATAGCGTCATAGCCCAGATTGATGTCCTTAGAGCCAATCAGAGGGCTCCCAGGCCCTCTGACGGCAGCCAATCACAGAGGGGGACCCTGGCCAGCCCCTACCCTATAAATAGCGGCCGCCATGTTACGTTTCTCCGTCCTTGCCTGAGACTTGCATAGAGAGAGAGTTGCTCCTTTGTGCTTTGGCTTAGCAAGAGCTTTATTGTGGTCATTTACCTAGCGTTTTTGCTCACATACACCTCCTATACACACCTATATTGTTGTTAGTTAGTTAGACATTGTATTTTAGTTAGTAGCTTTTGTGTTACATAGAGACAGGCCAGCTGCTGCAGGCTTACAGCTTTAGGCCTCAGGGCCTTGCCTGTGTGGGCAGCTGTCCTCCTGTCCTCTGTTTATTTCTCTCTATTCTATACCAGTATTTCTGCTGTCCTTTACTACTGATTGTATTAGTATTGTAGTTATATACTGTAACTGTACTAGGACACTCACTGTCACTGTTCATAGGCTACTAGCTGCTCCTGCGTGTGTGCACTCACTTTCTGTGTACACACTACACTACACACACTCTATTTCCTTCTGATAACTGATTGATTATTGTAATTGAATATTGTAATTAGTTAGTTGTACTCACTGTTACTACTTACTGTACTAGGAGTCTAGGACACTCAGTCACTGTTCATAGGCTACTAGCTCCTGCGTGTGTGCACTCACTGTCTGTGTACACACACTACACACACTCTATTTCCTTCTGATAACTGATTGCTTATTGTAATTAGTTAGTTGTACTTACTGTTACTACTTACTCTTACTGTACTAGGAGTCTAGGACACTCAGTCACTGTTCATAGGCTACTAGCTCCTGCGTGTGTGCACTCACTGTCTGTGTACACACACTACACACACTCTATTTCCTTCTGATAACTGATTGCTTATTGTAATTAGTTAGTTGTACTTACTGTTACTACTTACTCTTACTGTACTAGGAGTCTAGGACACTCAGTCACTGTTCATAGGCTACTAGCTCCTGCGTGTGTGCACTCACTGTCTGTGTACACACACTACACACACTCTATTTCCTTCTGATAACTGATTGCTTATTGTAATTAGTTAGTTGTACTTACTGTTACTACTTACTCTTACTGTACTAGGAGTCTAGGACACTCAGTCACTGTTCATAGGCTACTAGCTCCTGCGTGTGTGCACTCACTGTCTGTGTACACACACTACACACACTCTATTTCCTTCTGATAACTGATTGCTTATTGTAATTAGTTAGTTGTACTTACTGACTGTTACTACTTACTTACTTACTGTACTAGGGACACTCACTCAGTCACTGTTCATAGGCTAGCTCCTGCGCGTGTTTGCGCGTGCGTGCACTCACTGTCTGTAGTGTACACACACTAAATTTACTTGTGATTACTACTGATTATTGTAACTGCTAGTTGTACTTCCTGACTGTTACTACTTACTTACTGTACTAGGGACACTCACTCAGTCACCTCACCCACCAACCCACTCCATTAAAGTACCCCACTTTTCACCCGCCCTTTTAAAAAACTTTTGTCTATACGCCCAAAACATCGAAGATGTCTGGAAGTGGCAGCCAGCGCGGTTTGGGCAAGGGGAAGGGCAGCAAGGGAATCAGGAGGAGAGGGAGCAGCATTGTGGCAAGCCGCGGGCGCGGGCGCGCCACCATGCACAGTTCCGCAGCAGCAGCGTCAGTGGCTAACATTCCTCCCATAGCCACTGGCCGTGGACGCCTTGGGAGCCGCCCAGCAGGAGCATCTGCAACTCACGCTGCAGAGACACAGCAGCAGCAGCGTGTAGCACCTGCTCCGATTTTCCTCCAGCCGGGTCCGAAACGTCCCATTGAGGAAAAGCATGCAGACACTGTGGTGCAACTGATGACGGAGGATGAGCAGCCTGCCATCAGCTCTGCATCCGAGGCCTCCACCCTCACCACCACCCCTGTTCGCAGCAGCCGCCCAGCAGGGCCTGGGGAGGAGGCCAGTTCACCGTCAGTTGGCGACCTGTCATTCAGCAGTCTTTTGACCCCAGGCATCATGAGTCAATTGTCTGCTGTTGTTGGCGATTTTGAGGAGGAGATGCTGATGGGCACTTTGGGGGATGAGGGATTGGACAGCAAGACTGTGGCGACAGTCAAGCAGCCCATCCATGCATCAGGAGAGGAGTTTGGGGGGTCCTCATCCCAGCAGGACATGTTTCAGGAGGGGGAGGATGATGATGACCCGGTGACAGACAGAGACTGGGTGCCACCACCTCCAGGGGATGTCGTCCTCAGCAGCTCTGAGGAGGAGGAGGAGGAGGATGCTCTTGTGGGCCTTGCAAGGAGGCGCATCATTGCAAGCATTGGCAGCAGCAGTAGGCAGGTCCCAGAGCCTGCTGGTGTCTCAGGCTCAGCAGCAGCAGCAGCAGCATCTGCCAGTACCACCACCAGCCGCACCCAAGCCGCCCAAGCCCCCCCCCCCCAACCACCACAGGGAGACAGGCAGCAGCGCTTCCATGCCGTAGGGGGATGTTTTTGTCACCAATCTGGCGCTTTTTCACCATGCCCACAGTGTACAGCAAGTACGCCACTTGCAACCACTGTCAGCGAAAGTTGAGCAGAGGTGCAGACCCCTTAAAGTTCTGCACCAGCTCGCTCATCAACCACCTTGCTGCGAAACATTTCCACCAGCATCAGGAGTTCCAGAGGCTGAAGGCATCTGGTGCTGGCAGTGGCACCACACCCATCACTGCACAGCCTTCAGCAGCAGCAGCAACAGCAGCCACCCGCCCTCCTGCTCCTCCAGCAGCACCAGCAGGAGTGCAGAAACGCACTGCTCCTCCCCCCTCTGCAACTCCTGCCGCCGACACTGAGGCCTGTTCCGGCAGCCAGTCCTCAGTGGCCTCCTCCGCTGTGTCTGCTGATTCCCGTGCCAGCAAAAGGCCACGCCAGAGCCTTTTGAGCGAGTCCTTCCAGGGGGTGGTTAGGGCTCTGCCTCCCAGCAGCCGTCGCGTGCGGCAGCTGAACGGCTTGCTGGCACGGGCCATGTGCTCCCAACTCCTGCCGTACACGCTCGTGCAGGAGGGGAGCGACATTCGTGCGCTGCTTGCTTGCGCAGCCCCAGACTGGCAGCTCCCCAGCAGACACTTTTTCTCCCGCAAGGCCATTCCTGCACTGCACCGCTTTGTTATGGCCAATGTGGAGCGAGGGCTGGAGCACGCGGTTGGTGAAAGGGTCCACGTCACCATGGACTCCTGGAGCAGCCGCTTCGGGACAGGCCGCTACCTGTCCTTCACTGTCCACTGGGTCAGCTTGGTGGAAGGGGGTGAGGATGGGAGAGCAGCAGCGGGCACAGCAGCAGCAGCAACACAGTGGGTGGTGCCACCCCGCAGGGTCAGGGGAACTGCAGCAGGTTCCTCCGATCCTCTGCCATCCTCCGGCACACCTGGCCAAACCCCCCGCCTCAGCAGCAGCGTGAAGGCCCGCCACTGCCAAGCGCTGCTGCACTTGGTCAGCCTTGGGAAGACCAAGCTGACGGCAACCCATGTGTTGGCCAAACTCCAGGAGCAGGAGAGGATTTGGCTGACCCCCAGAGGCCTCAGAGTCGGAGAGGTGGTGGCCGACAACGGGGCCAATCTGGTTGCCGCAATAGACAGGGGAAACCTGACCCACATCCCCTGTCTTGCCCACGTGCTGAACCTGGTGGTGCAGAAGTTCTTGCGCACCTACCAGGGGATGGGCGAACTGCTGGAAACGGCAAGGAACGTTGTGCGTCACTTCCGGCGCTCGGCTGCAGCCTGTGCGAGCCTGGAAGACGTGCAAAAGGAGCTGGATCTGCCACGCCATCGGCTGATCCTTGACGTTCCGACTCGCTGGAACTCCACCCTGGCGATGTTGGAGCGTCTGGTTGAACAGAAGCACGCTGTCAACCAGTACCTTGCCCTGGCCACTGTTTCCGCCGCTCAGAGAAGGGACAAGACCAGCAACATCCCGTCCATCGTCCCCGATGATGACTGGAGGCACATGCAGCAGGTGTGCTTAGTGCTGGCTCCCTTTCTGCAGGCCACTAACATGGTGAGCAGGGACCATGCTATGGTCTGCGAGTGGGTGCCCCTGGTTTGTCTGCTGAACAGGGCCCTCGATGCTTTGCTGGAACAGGGAGCGGCAGCCTTGGACCAGCAGGAGCGGCAAGCAGCTGCACAGTCCACCTCTGAGGGGGAGGAGGAGGAGGACTTAATGGAGGTCCCTGACCTTGCTGGTGATGAGGGGGAGCAGCACAGTGCAGCTGAGTTGGTGCGGGGGTGGAGAGAGGATGAGGCTGACGAGGCAGAGGAGGAGGATGAGGACAGCAGCACTGCCGTCGATGTGCCAGCAGACGTGGCCCGCCTCTTCCCAATGGCAGCGCACATGCTGACGTGCCTGCGCAGAGACCCCAGGGTGATCCAGATGAAGCAGAGGGAGGACATCTGGATCAGCATGATGTTGGACCCACGCCTCAAGGGGAAGTTGAGCCAGTTCCTGCTGCCTGCAGGAGGAGACCCAGCGCAACAAATAAGGAGCTTGCAGCAGGCCCTTGTTGAGCGCTTGGAGGAAGCCTTCCCCCAGCCTTCCACCCCCACTGTCCAGCAGCCAGCACAGAGGCAGCAGCAGGTGCCTGCATCCAGCAGCAAGCGCCCCACAGACCTGCTGTCTCTCAGCCACGAGCTCTACAGGACTGTAGAGTCTCCGGCTGCAGTGACTAGAGAGGAGGTGCATGCAGCAGCATCCTCCACCGGTCACAGCCAGCGCCTGACCCGCATGGTGGCTGACTACATGGGGTCCTACAGCGGGCTTGACAGCGATGCCCCTGTTGATCCCATGGAGTATTGGGTCAAGCGCCTGGAGATCTGGAGCGAGCTGGCGCAGTATGCCCTGGAAGTGCTGTCCTGCCCCCCTTCCAGCGTGCTGTCCGAGCGCTGCTTCAGTGCAGCTGGTGGTGTGGTCACCGAGAAACGCTCACGTCTGTCTCACAAGTCTGTGGACAGACTGACGTTTCTCAAGATGAACCAGGCGTGGGTGGAAGGCGAGTTCCTGGCCCCTGTTGTCGGCGAGAGGGGGACATGAACTGGCTAAGAACCATCGTTAATGTGCCTTACCACCCTTTACCACCTCCTGGCTCCTGCTCACTAAGCCAGCCTGGTTCACTTTGACTATTACGTCGCCTGCAGCCACACATTTTACACCTACAGTGGGCTGCTGTGTACTGCCCTTCTGCTGTCTGTCTGTGTTTCCCACTGCCAGGGTACACAGATTTACCTTCTGCTGCCACTCTGCCACCAGCTATTACGTCAAACAATAGCTATATATCTGTGTAATTTGTTTTACAAACAAAACCAAAAAACCATTAAAAAAAAAAAAGGTTTAATTTTTCTGAGGTGCCCGGGTTGAAAACTGTGTTGTCCCAGTTGTGTATTGGACACGATGTGGGCTGCACGACCGCTGTCTGGGACCTCCTGCCTGCTGTGTTTATTTACAGCCCTGGTATCACCGCTAGGTACCAGGGCTATTATGTCACGCTGCCTGCCTGCTGCCACACTCACACTACTCCTCCATTCCTCCTGCTGATGCTGCTGTCTGTCTGTGTTTCCCAACGCCAGGGTACACAGAATTAGCTTCTGCTGCCACTCTGCCACCAGCTATTACGTCAAACAATAGCTGCTCACATTACTCCTCCATTCCTCCTGCTGCTGCTGCTGCTGCTGTCTGTCTGTCTGTGTTTCCCAACGCCAGGGTACACAGATTTACCTTCTGCTGCCACTCTGCCACCAGCTATTACGTCAAAAAATAGCTATATCTGTCTGTGTAATTTGTTGTAAAAACAAAACTACAAAACCATAAAAAAAAAAAAGGTTTAATTTTTCTGAGGTGCCCGGGTTGAAAACTGTGTTGTCCCAGTTGTGTATTGGACACAATGTGGGCTGCACGACCGCTGTCTGGGACCTCCTGCCTGCTGTGTTTATTTACAGCCCTGGTATCACCGCTAGGTACCAGGGCTATTATGTCACGCTGCCTGCCTCATTGACTGCCTGCTGCCACACACTCATCCTCCTCCTCCTGCTGCTGAATTTACCTCCTGCTGTCTGTGTGTTTCCACTGCCAGGGAGCACATACAATGGCGCTTCCAACATGCGTGCGCCACCAGCTATTTGTTACGCTCAAAAATAGCTGCATTTCTTTAAAAAAAAAAATTTGAAAAGAGAAATAAGTGAAGAAGAAGACGATATAGAAGAAGATGAAGAAGATGAAGAAGAAGAAGATGAAGAAGAAGAAGAAGAAGATGAAGAAGAAGATGAAGATGATGAAGAAGAAGAAGATGAAGAAGATGAAGAAGATGAAGATGAAGAAGATGAAGAAGATGAAGAAGAAGAAGATGATGAAGAAGAAGAAGAAGATGAAGAAGAAGATGAAGAAGATGAAGAAGATGAAGAAGATGAAGATGAAGAAGATGAAGAAGATGAAGAAGAAGAAGATGAAGATGATGAAGAAGAAGAAGATGAAGAAGAAGATGAAGATGATGAAGAAGAAGAAGATGAAGAAGATGAAGATGAAGAAGATGAAGAAGATGAAGAAGAAGAAGATGATGAAGAAGAAGAAGAAGATGAAGAAGAAGATGAAGAAGATGAAGAAGATGATGAAGAAGAAGAAGATGAAGAAGATGAAGAAGATGAAGAAGAAGAAGAAGAAGAAGAAGAAGAAGAAGAAGAAGATGAAGAAGATGAAGAAGAAGATGAAGAAGATGAAGAAGAAGATGAAGAAGAAGATGAAGAAGATGAAGAAAAAGAAGATGAAGAAGAAGAAGATGATGATGAAGAAGATGAAGAAGAAGAAGAAGAAGACAATATAAAAGAAGAAGAAGATATAGAAGAAGATATAGAAGAAGAAGATATAGAAGAAGAAGAAGAAGAAGATATAGAAGATAAAGAAGAAGAAGAAGAAGTATATACAGTACTGAACAAATTTCTGGACACAACTTCTCTTTTCAACTTTTTTTTTTTAAAGGAACATCCCCACATAATCACTTGCTGTTGTTACTTGGAAAAAAAGAGGTTTCTTGCATCATTCACCCTCAAAACAAGTGTTGGAAGCTATTTAAGGCCATTTCGAATAGTCAGCTCGAATAATGAGCTCGAATACCGACTCGAATAGTGAGCTCGAATTCCGAGGATGAATCGAATAGTAAAAATTATTCGACTCGAATATTCGACTGATCTCGAATAATTTACTATTCGAATTCGACCTAACTCGAATTTTGAAAAGGGGTATTTGAGCACCACTACTTGAGAGTTATCTCTCTCCTTTAAGAGATAGTCTCCAGACCTGCTAGTGAAATCCACCTTTCAGGTGTCACTCACTCACAGGTCCTTCCTACCTTCAGCCTGGGACTCCACCCCTTTGGAGGTCTCAGGCTGCTGGAAGGTTTTTGCACTTCTCAGAAGGCAGTATCGCCCGTACTGCCAAAGACCACCTGCCCCTCGGGTGGTCTTACTCAAAGTCATTACTGTTGCACCAAACACTCACACTATATAGGTGTCCAGAGGTTAGTTATACTTGGATTATCGGTAATTCTGCAGATCATCAATAATCGGGTATATATCTGTATTTTTGGTGATACTGCAGATCACCAATAATCAGATTCTCTCTGTGTGCTGACACTGATACTTACAATGTCCCAACCAGTGATGCTCATCCAATATTCGGGTACCTGAACTACTTAGATATTCCGAACTTTTTCCACTATCCGAACTCTGATTCAGATTCCGGATATCTGTGTAAATCCGAATAGCACTATTCGAGCCAACTCGGATATCTTTCTGAAACCCAGAGACACACACACTGAGACCTGGGTTCAATTCCCAGCCTGGGTTCAATTCCCAGCCACGGTGAGTTGGCTTTTGACATGCTACAAATCCTTAAGCACGCTATTTTTTCTCTTGGATTGATCATAATGGTACATGCTAGGCTGGCTTCAGCATGTAGTGTTGTTGGTGGTATAGCGGTTAAGTCAGTTACTTACCACACACTGAGACCTGGGTTCAATTCCCAGCCATGGTATGTAAGCTGGCTTTTGAAAAACTACAATTCCCTGGAAGATGATACCCTCCTCCCTCCAGGAGGAGAGAGAGAGAGAGAGAGAGATTGATTTTAAAAAGGGGTATCCGAGCATCCCTGGTCCCAACTCTCTGGAACTCAACTCTGGCGGTGTTGGAGCAGCTGTGGTAGCACAGGAAGGCTCTCAGGGCATACATCTTCAACTAAAGCATCACCAGCAACCAGCAAGTCCCCATCATCACTGCAGATCAGTGGACACTGTTGCAGCAAGCAAGTGTGCCTGGTGCTGACTCCCTTCCTGCAGGGAACCAAGATGGTGAGCCGGGAGCGGGCATACGTTTGTGAGTAGATGCCCCTGGTGTGCCTGCTGAACAGGGCAATGTGTTATCTGATGGAAGAGGGAGAAGCAGCCCTGAGCCAGCTGGTTCAGGAGCAGTTGGCAGCACAGTTTAGCTCACAGGAGGAGGACTTACAGATAATGGGGGAGTAGGAGTTGGAGGTCCCTAACCTGAATACTAAGGAGGAGGAGGTGCAGAGTGCCACTGCCATTGTACGGGGATGGGGGCTTCAGGAGGACATGGCGCAGGAAGAAGACAAGCATGTCCTATTGTATGACGACTAAGAGGTGGTTACCAATGTCCGTCTGTTCCCCATGGCTGCGCACATGTTGCGCTGCCTTCGCAGGGACCCCTGGGTGATCCAGATGCGTGAAAGGGAGGACATCTGGATCCCCTTGATGCTGGACCCATGTCTGAAGGGGAAGCTGGGAGAGTTTATGTCGCCATCCACTACCGAGCAAGGCACAAGGGAGTTGCAGGAGTCCCTTGTGCACAGACTCTTGCAAGCATTACCCCAACCTTCCACCCCCACTGTTGCTATTCTGCCAACCCAGCAACAGGTGCCTGCAGCCGCCACCAGCAGCAGCACCAGCAGCAGCACCAGCAGCTTGCGCCCCGTAGACCTGCTGAGCCTAAGCAAGAGCCTGTATGCAGTGCAGCTGCCCAGAGCAGAGATGCCAGCAGTCACAGCATCCTCCTCCAACCAGCACTAGCGACTGACCAGCATGGTGTCTGACTACATGGGGTCATTCAGCGGGCTTGACACCGACAGCCCCGTGGACCCCATGGAGTACTGGGTCAAGAGACTGGAGATCTGTAGGGAGCTTGCCCAGTATGCCCTGAAAGTCCTGTTCTGCCCCCCTTCCAGTGTCCTCTGTTTCACCGCCAGGGTCCTCGGATGCATATAATTTTTTGGGCAGCATTATCATGCTGTGGTACCACCAGTGAGGTGCCATGGTCATTCTGTGCTGCCACACTGACCACTTTAGTCCTCCTCCTGCTGCCGCTGAGTTTCGCCGCCAGGATCCATGGATGCATATCATTTTTTTGGGCAGCATTATCATGCTGTGGTACCACCAGTGAGGTGCCATGGTCATTCTGTGCTGCCGCACTGACCACTTTAGTCCTCCTCCTGCTGCCGCTGAGTTACACTGCCAGGGTCCACGGATGCATATCATTTTTTGGGCAGCATTATCATGCTGTGGTACCACCATTCAGGTGCCATAGTCATTCTGTGCTGCCGCACTGACCGCTTTAGTCCTCCTCCTGCTTCCACTGAGGTTCTATTTCACTAATAAAGTTTGTGTTCCCACCGCTTGGGTCCACGGACAACTAACATGCTGCCATATCATTGCTATCAATGCAAGGAAAAAAACGTTTACAGTAACCTGATTTAAAAGAGTGGAGGGCGCTACTGTAGGTTGGTATCAGAGATTCCTATTTCACCCGCTGCTAACTGGTCACGTGTGGGATCCCACTGACCCACACGAAGCAAGAAACACCAACATAAAACAATAGACTAGTTGCGCTGGGTATAACTAATCAGTATTTTAGATCCTCAATAATTTTAGATGCCTATTCATAGACTTGGTACTTAAAAGTATATGGTTTTATTTTTATAAAACATGTATCAAACAATTGTATTCATAAAATATACACATAAAATTGTATTACATCAGACAATATAGGTACCCATCTAATCAATAAGATTGCTTTAACATAAAACATTCATCCATTCAAACACACTCAGACCTTCCAATGTGTAAAAAAAGAAGAGGATGTGTGAAATGGATAGGTATGGGGTTATTTGGGATAAGTACGCCAAGAGGGGGAGGGGTTTTGGCGCATACAACTTCTTGAGTACTAATATATTGTGCAGTAGATATGGATGGTGACCACTGACTATATGATGGAAATTCAGTAGATTGGGGAGTATCAGTACCCGTTGCACAATGTTCCTCTTCGATGATTTTACCGTTCCCCTTGTAATTAGTCCTATTGGGTAGTAGAGGTGCTGATTCACTAGTCAGTAGCGTGGCATACTGTTTTTTCCCCATAATAGCGCTGTCACAGAGGCGCTCTACCCAGCTCTTGACCAACGGTAAGAGAAGTACACTGGAAATGGAACTGGACCTCTCAACCATAGGAACAATTTACAGGATGAAAAAACTTAACAATATGATAGATATGCACGAATAAACTTTTTATATGAGATCTATGTTGATGGACAATTCACCTTCTAAGACCCAGGAGAAACTTCTATCAATATGGGAGGGAACATCTAGACTATAACATCCCCCAGGCGGCAGTTCACTCTTTACTGGCTTTGATAAAGGCGGCTGTGGACCGCTGAAACGCGTCAGCACTTCAGTAAATCCACCTAGGGATCCGAATTGCATTAAGGAATACAGAACACTACTTGAAAACGCACGGAAAACGACTCCTATCAAGTCCGTGCACTGCAGCTGTATAGTGGTAACCACGCAACCATGCAATAGGAGACGCAGGCAGCAGGTGACGTCACCGGAACTGAACTAGCCGCCACCCGGAACTGCCACTGCGCCTCACCGCTACAGAGGCAGAGGATTACACGGGAGAACTGGACTTATACCTAGAGGCATCCCAGAGGGGAGCGTGAGTATATATAAAACTACATCTAAACGGATTACCGCTCCTGAAATACTTATTGGATAGCGCTATTACGGGGAAAAAACAGTATGCCACGGTACTGACTAGTGAATCAGCACCTCTACTACCCAATAGGACTAATTACAAGGGGAACGGTAAAATCATCGAAGAGGAACATTGTGCAACGGATACTGATACTCCCCAATCTACTGATTTTCCATCATATAGTCAGTGGTCACCATCCATATCTACTGCACAATATATTAGTACTCAAGAAGTTGTATGTGCCAAAACCCCTCCCCCTCTTGGCGTACTTATCCCAAATAACCCCATACCTATCCATTTCACACATCCTCTTCTTTTTTTACACATTGGAAGGTCTGAGTGTGTTTGAATGGATGAATGTTTTATGTTAAAGCAATCTTATTGATTAGATGGGTACCTATATTGTCTGATGTAATACAATTTTATGTGTATATTTTATGAATACAATTGTTTGATACATGTTTTATAAAAATAAAACCATATACTTTTAAGTACCAAGTCTATGAATAGGCATCTAAAATTATTGAGGATCTAAAATACTGATTAGTTATACCCAGCGCAACTAGTCTATTGTTTTATATTTACAGTAACCTCTCTGGGTGTTTTTGTGGCGTTGACCACTCATCCTCCTCCAGTGGTACCACAACTGTCAGGTGCCATTGGGACTCACCATCACCTCTGTGATTGCTTAAAGTGTATTTCCCAGTTTAAAACCAATTATTACCAATTAATAGCTGCATTTAAAGTGTTGATTTAACGTTCAAATCCATTTTCTCAAAAATTAAAAATTATTTTTGAACTTTTTTTTTAAGTTGTAGCCCCTTATCACTTTTATAATCCATGCACTTGTGGGGATTGTAGCATGTGTGGGGGCTTTGCTATTAACGTTAAAAGAAAATCTGGATCACGGCGTGATTAGCCATGATTGCCTCATTCACGTCAAAAATCCGGGTCGAATTCGTGAATCCATTTTCAAATCCAGAAATTAATCACGGCATTTCTGGATTTTTTTAGAATAAGAATAAGTTGAATCCGTGAATTGAGGAATCTGCCCACCACTGATTTAGGGAGACCCATCCATATCTGGAGGCAGGTCCCAGTAAGCGTTTAAAGTGATGTAGAACTCAGATTAAGGGGAGACTCTGCAAAGGTAAAAGGAGTGGGTGGGTCCAACCATGTTTAGTAGCTGACCCCAGTAAGTCAAATACACTTCCTCCCTCAGAATCATTAATTGTTTTTATGGCACTTATCATAGCATGGTATGATAGGGAAAGTATTGCAGAAAGAGAGTTAAATGGCATATGCTCATCTCTGGGAAGTGGATGGAGAACTTTGTGAGCTGTTAGTGCACCAGGGGAGTACCAATAGACCCTGCAGAGGATGCCTCCGCAGGGGGGCCCATAAGCCACAGGGGGCCCCGTGGGGGGGGGGGAAATTTGAGAGACTAACAACTAAGTGCATGGAGAGAAAACATATTCTGTTCTTGTACCATTGTTATATTGACTGCATGTGTCCACCACACAGATAAGGAATCATACAGACTTCTACACTGTCCCTGCTTCCCAGGGTTCATAAAAAACATCTGTCTCACACTGCAGCAAAGTTATGATGACTTCATGTACAACCTTACAAACAAAGGAGCCACAGGTTGAAAAAAAGTTGTAGACTGGCCCTTAATCCCTCAGAAGAGATTCCTAGATTCTTATTACACACAGGCTAGTGACCTTATGGTATCTGATTATGTGCACAGTGGAGTGGGTAAGACTGATGTCTGACTGTCGCTGCCTCATTGAGAGCTTGTTGTCTCATACTGAGTCCAAGATACTATAATAACAGTATCAATCAGTGACATTCTGAATGTTTTGCCAAAGTTACAGTGAATACTATATCTTATGTTCAGCATGTCACTGTTGTTCCTCCATATAGCATGTGCTCTCATGTAGTAAAATAATACGGCTGTGTGTGTATGTATGTACTGGGAGCAGAGCTGCGATGAGGGATTTGTCGGCTGCAAGGGGCTGGAGGAATCCCCGGGTAAGTATCTGAGGGTAGCATAGATTGCCTGACATTTCCTTTAAGTTTAAGTGTTTTTTTCTGCATAGGGAAAACACATTGGTCCTCAGTTGTCCTGTGCAGAAAACAAGGGAGGTGGGAGGTGGACCCATTCAAAGTTTCGAAGGGGGGCCCAGTGATGTCTAGGTACGCCCCTGTAGTGCGCTTTGTGATGGTTCTCCACACCCTTTCAGGCTGCTGAGGTCTTGGAGGCTCCACTTGCTGCTGCATTTCCACTTGAATGCCTGCTGCTTCCAGAATATGCCGGCATTCTTTCCACAGATGATATTTGATGGTTGGAGCCATGTAGGGTAAAGACACGGAAAGCCCCATTAGTAATGGATAGATTATTTAGTTGAATCCTGGGCTATAGGTCTTAATAGCCTCTGCTTCTGGAGCATGTCCTGTATTTGGACTGTAATATTAGAGACAGCAGCGTTAAGTTGTTTCTTTAAGATCTTATGGAAATAAACCAAGATCCTGTTGCTGTTGACGAGAGCTGTCTTGGAAGTCTTGCTGGCTTTGCGATCATGGGCGTCCGCACATAGAGCCCCTAGCCGCCCACTGCCCCCCCCCCCAGCCGCTGCTCCCCCGCTCTAGCCACTGCCCCCCCCCCCTCTAGCCGCATCAGACCTCGATCAGGCGACGACCAATAGTGCGGGCGCTAGGACCTAGCACTTCGCAATGATATGCGGAAGTGACATCACTTCCGCATATAGAGCGAGGTGCGGTCGTGCGCCCGCTGTAACTGGTCGGGTCGCCCGCCGATTGAGGTCTGACTGACGGCGCTACGTGCCGCACAACTTCATCAAATTCTTCGGCGCACCACTTCCCCACCTTTTTGCCCCCTGGAAAATTTTCTGCGGACGCCCATGTTTGTGATGTAGACTTTCCCTGTGCATTCTGGCCTGAAGTGCTGGTGGCCATCTTAGGTGTTTGGTTCTGCTTCTGCTACCTGGAGGAGAATGCCAACAAAGGGCCTTGTGGCTTGTCAGTGGCTTTCTTATTCCTTCATTTTGCCCATGCAGTCCTGTCCTCAAGCCATTCTAGCTGGTCTGTGACCTCTCTTCAGCTCCGGTATTAGCTAAATTAGCACCTTACTGCACCACTTGGGTAAAATGCTGATAGGTATATTTCTCAGTTCTGCTGATTCCACAGTCATTTAGTGTAAAGGATGGGCTCTGGGCTGACCTTGTGTTTTTAGTTTTCTTCAGATTAATGGGGAGTGCCCATGTTGTGCTGAATTTCTTTGCTGTCTTGTAGACCTTTAGTTGGTGATAGCAGTAAGAGGTCATCTGCGTACAGTAGCAATTTCACTGTTGTGTCATGTAGGGTAAGTCCTGGTGCTGGTGAGGCCTATAGGGCTGAGGCCAATTTGTTGATGTATATATTGAAAAGTATTGGCTGCAACCCTGTCTTACCCGCCGACCCTGGAGGAAAAAAGGTGTTGTTTACCCATTCACTTTCAAACTGCACTTGTTCCCAGTGTATGAGCTCTTTATGACATCATGGGCTTGATTCACAAAGCGGTGCTAACTGTTAGCACGCCTGTGAAAACCCCCTTAGCACGTCTAAACAAACTTTTCGCGCATAAAACTTTATGCGCATAAAACTTTATGCGCGCAAAACTTTACGCGCGCACTGCACAGAGCGCAGGGCGCTCCGTGCGAAGTGCCCATTAAAGCCTATGGGACTTAGCGCGCATAAAACTTTGCGCGCGTAAAACTTTGCGCGCGCAAAGTTGGCGCGCGATCTGATTGAGAAATCTGGTGCTAACCTACTTAGCACCCTGGTTAGCACGTCTAAAGGCTTTAGACGTGCTAAGTAGGTTAGCACCGCTTTGTGAATTAAGCCCCATGTGTTTTCCCTCCTGTTCCGCTCTCTTAGAGTCTCAGGAACAAACCTGGATGCCTCACTGAGTGAAAAGCCTTTTTAACCACTTGCCGACCGCACACTCATAACGTGCGTCGGCAAAGTGGCAGCTGCAGGACCAGCGACGCAGTACTGCGTCGCCAGCTGCAGCCTAATTAATCAGGAAGCAGCCGCTCGTACGAGCGGCTGCTTCCTGTCAAATCACGGCGGGTAGCTCCGTGAATAGCCTGCGGGCCGCCGATGGCGGCTCGCAGGCTAGATGTAAACACAAGCGGAAATAATCCGCTTTGTTTACATTTGTACGGCGCTGCTGCGCAGCAGCGCCGTAAGGCAGATCGGCGATCCCCGGCCAATCAGCGGCCGGGGATCGCCGCCATGTGACAGACCACATCCTGTCACTGGCTGCACAGGACGGATAGCGTCCTGTGCAGCCCGGAACACCAGGGGGAGGCAGCAGGTAGGAGAGGGAGGGGGAATTTCGCCGCGGAGGGGGGCTTTGAGGTGCCCCCCCCGCCACCCACAGCAGGCAGGAGAGATCAGACCCCCCCAGCACATCATCCCCATAGGGGGGAAAAAAGGGGGGCAATCTGATCTCCCTGCCTGCACCCTGATCTGTGCTGGGGGCTGCAGAGCTCACCCAGCACAGATCAATCAAACCAGCGCTGGTCCTTAAGGGGGGTAAAGGGTGGGTCATCAAGTGGTTAAAGTCCACAAAACAGACAAATATTTTTCCCTTACTTCATCTGTGTACATGGTGCTTGATAAAGGTGTGCAGGGTGTAGATGTGGTCGGTGGTGTGATGGTTTGGCACAAAACCTGCTTGGCTTTTACTGAGAACATTGTGTTGTGTGAGAAAGTTGAGGATATTCCTCTGCTCAGGCTGCACAGACAGACTTCCAGTTCCTTGTGTCACCAGACATGAGAGTGCAGGAGATAAGAAGATCCTGTCAGCTGTCAGGAGCCTTCCAGGAGAAGTCATCTGCATTCTTCACTGAACTCTGTCCCAGACAGGATTACCCCAGCAGGCACCCAACCAGCATCAGAGAGCAGAGGAGGAGAAGCCATCAGCTCCAACAACAGTATTAAAGCAGGAAGTGATTTCCTATGTATGAGCTTGTGAGTGGCTCTCTTATACCAGTCCAATGCCAGCTGGGATAGCTCTGTCCTGTCGTGGCAGCGTGCAGTGAAAGATGCAGGCTACTTCTGCACTCACTGCATATGCACGCTCTTGCACTAATCGAGCAGGCCCCTCAGGACAAAATAATACTGTTGGACTGCTCTCCTCCTGCTTGTGTCTGATAAGGATTCATCACCTTTATTATGCAGGCAGCCAGCATGGAAGGGCTCCCATGAGGCCCCGGGGCCTGCAGGGTCTATAGTTATGCCACTGGCTGGCTTTAGGCTGGGTGCACACATAACAGAGAGTGAGACGCTAGCGTTGGGTAAAACACTGCGTTTTATGCATCAATGTTAGACTATGGGACGCAGAAAAAGATGCGGAGCACTGCGATTTGCAGTATGCATATCACAAACGCTGGTTTTGTTGCATATTATGCAGGCTGGCTGCCAAAACGCAGATAATGACCCATATGCATAGCGTTTTAATGCACTTTACATGCTTTTTTAATGCATTTTTTTGTTTGTTTGTCTGTTTTAAATGTTGATGATGTATATCCGCTTCCTCTTTCCTTCTTGGTTATTTTGGATAAAACAGAGGAAAAGCATGCAATACACATACAAAACGCAAATGAGGTTTCAATTAGCGAACCTCAAACGCACCAAAACTCACCAAAACGCAAAAAAACACATTCAAATCGCACCTGTGAATCGCAGATGCTAAACGCAAAATGCACATAAAACGCATTACAAAATTGCAAACACACCTGCCTAAAAGGCTACTTTTTCATGCTATATGTGAACCGAGCCTTAAAGAGTAATAATGTTTCCCACTATGCAATCCAGTGTGCAGGGTTGGGCTGAAGGAATGCATTTTCTTCACCAAAAGTGGAAAACACATTTAAAAATGTTCACCGGACACAGAAGAAGATTCTATAGATTTTCTGCCATATCACGAATCAAGAAAATATCTAGGTCTAGGTCTGTGTAATTTGAATATATGAAAACTAGAGTAGATAGGAGATCTATCCTGATCAGAGTGTCATTTATAGCCACCACTATAAAGCAGAGAGTGACATCACAGCACACAGTCTGCTGGGCAAGCGCTGATCAAGACAACACAAGTCACTGCCGGAATATCTGGACTTTATTTTGTGTGATTTGTAAAGGGAA
This sequence comes from Hyperolius riggenbachi, assembly GCF_040937935.1. Lineage (NCBI taxonomy): Eukaryota > Metazoa > Chordata > Amphibia > Anura > Hyperoliidae > Hyperolius > Hyperolius riggenbachi. The sequence continues at coordinate 70,370,523 of NC_090652.1, forward strand.
GCATCATCAGATCATGGACCTTTTACACTATGCTTATGTTTCTCTAATAATTTGTGAAACAATTACTGGCATTTTCAGCACTTTATTCATCATGTTGACAGTTTCTGTAGACAGTCTTAAAAAACGGACTATGAGCTCTGCAGATAAAATTGTGTTTTCCCTGAGCTTTTCTAACTTGTGTTTCACTGCTTGGCTCTGGCCCAGTTTATCCTTTCTAGTTGACAAAAACTCAGCCATGGCTATCTCCATTTTATTTGAAGCCTTGTTTTTATATGGGGTGAGCTCTTCTCCATGGCTGACCTCCTGTCTCTCCTTCTTCCACTTCATTAAAATTGTGCAGGTCAGCTCCAGGTTCCTCTCCTGGCTGAAGATGAAGATTGATGTGCTGGTCCCATGGCTGATAATGGTGGTGGAGTTAGTGACTCTCGGATTAAGTTTTCTAGTAACAGTGAGAAAGTACCAATACTATTTCAGAGGAAATGAAATGTCTTCAAATAATACTGAATATTATTCACAACAAGAGCGTTGGTCCTATGTAATGGAAAAAACTTTGAGATTCAGTACTTTTGTGTCCTTTGGGTTTATGATCTTCACCACTGCCTGGACCTCAGCATCCCTCACTCTACACATCCGTAGGATGGAAAGAACCACCGGCTCCTCAAGCAATGCCAATGATAAGGCTAAGAGAGTTGTACGTACTATGGCGTGTCTCCTGGTCTACTACGTTGTCTATGTTTCGGTGTTGGCGCCTGTATATTTGAAAAAAAATTGGTTTAATTTGAAATATGTTTTCCTTTTACAACTTGTGATATTTTCTTACAGCCCTACCAATTCCATTCTTCTGATTCTCAGTAACCCTAGATATAAGGAGATGTTTAGCTCTATGTGGTTGGTTTGTAAAGTGTGTGATAAGTGAGATAAGACAAAGACAACCAGGAAAAAAAGATGCATTTTAAATATTTTGTGCACTGTTTTTTAGAGCACACCTGGAATTCTGAGCAACAGGGAGGAATATACTGTATTGTACAACAAGGACATCTAAAAGTAAAATAAATAATAAAAAAAAAAAAAAATAGCAATGAAATTTTACCTTTAATATTCCCAAAAATGTGCAGAAAAATGTACAGGAAGCCTTTAATCTGTAGAAACCTCAACAGGCAAGAGCAATCATACAGGGCTCGATTCATTAACGTATGATAACTCAGTTATCACGTGTAAAGGTTTTGCACATACAAACGCGCGTGTAAAGGCTTTGCACGTGATATCATGTGCTAAGTATCATTATCATGTGCTAAGTATCATTATCATGTGAAGTCACTGCAGATCACGCGACCGGAATGTAGATCAGGAAATATTACTGTATACAGTACATAAAGCGGCATGCGTCAAACTTTGCGCGCGCCATATTACATTAACTCACATGTTAATGTAAGCACCATTGCTGATTTCATTACCAAACTGTATCTTCTGATCGCGCGAAACGCTGTAATTTTCAATGGTATTCCACACTAAGGGCTTGATTCACTAAACCATGATAATTCACATGAAGGCCGTTTTTGAGCGCCTTTTTGCGTTTTGTGCACATTTTTGCGTTTGTGCGAAAACTCGCAGTCGTGAGTTTTCACACAAAAATTCACATTTTTGCATGAAAACTCAAACGTGAAAATGCGCACAAAAACAGCCGTGATATGAGTTATCACGGTTTAGTTAGTCAAGCCCTAAGTGCGGAATACCATAGAAAACTACGGTGCTTGCACGATCAGAAGATAGAGTTTGGTAATGAAATCGCAATGGTGCTCACATTAACATGTGAGTTAATGTAATACGGCACGTGCAAAGTTTGACGCATGCCGCTTTATGTACTGTATACAGTAATAATTCATGATCTACATTCCGGTCGCGTGATCTGCAGTGACTGCATGTGATAATGATACTTAGCATGTGATAATGATACTTAGCACATGATATCACGTGCAAAGCGGCTTATCACTGTCTTGCTAAGTGTTAGCACGTTTTAGTGAATCGAGCCCCTAGTGTGGTGTGAACCAATATACATAAGCGTAGGCAATGCCTTCGATGTCCTTCTTGTACAATACAATCTATTGGAGGTGAATGTGATACACCATTAAGAATATCATATTGTTCTTTGGATCTCTCAAATAACGGTAATATATGTATTCAGCAGGGAGGAATAATCACCCGGTGTACATTCATAAGTAACACACACAAAGTAAACCCACACACTGTACATTCACACTGCACCCACATTTGTAGCAAATAAATATACCCAGGTGGTTCAAAGGCCATTGATACCACTTTTGACAGCACTATACACATGCATATCCAAAAGTATATGCAGTGTGTCAAATATGTAAATGTTTTATTTATTTAAAATAATGATAAAAAATGCCCACACCCCCCTCTCAACGCCACATTGACATATTTTATCTTGTGCAGGTGCAGGTTGGCACAGACCACGGATTTCAGAAAAAGGGGAGAAAAAGTGATGCACTACTGGAAAGAAAAACACTAGACAATGTGGTGTGCAGTCTTCCCACAAATGTGTTGTGTAAAAAGTAGGCCACACTCCCAGTCTAAAGCATTCACAGAGTTTACAGTCTCACTCGAATAACCATTAGCGATTCCGTCCTCTGCTCCTGGGCTGTTACTCTGCAGTTCTACTGTTTTCCACTCCAGTATCTTTAACCGTCACGTAACGTTACATGTAAAAGGAGAAAATGAATATAACAGTGTATATTAGCGGGTAATAAAACCCCAACACCTCTCCCATTGGTCATAAACTACGCATCCATCTGAAAATGGCGCCTGTGAATAATGGCGCACAGTGTTGCCGCTAATCCGTTTGCCGCTTATCGCTATTTAACGTTAAAGCCTTATTGTTATTTACCGTTAAAGCCTTATCGTTATTTAGCGATAACACACAGAACCCTCTCTGTACCTATCCCTAACCCCTAAACCCCACCGGTGGTGCCTAACCCTAACCACCCCCCTGGTGGTGCCTAACCCTAAGACCCCCCATGGTGGTGCCTAACCCTAACCACCCCCCTGGTGGTGCCTAACCCTAACCACCCCCCTGGTGGTGTATATTGGACTTTAACTATACCTAACCCTACTCTCACACAGAAACCCTCCCTGTACCTAACCTTAACCACCCCCCTGGTGGTGCCTAACCCTAAGACCCCCCTGATGGTGCCTAACCCTAAGACCCCCCCCCCCTAGTGGTGCCTAACCCTAACCTTGACACTGTTACATTAAATCCATTCACCGTTTTGCAGTTAAATAACGTCTGCAGTTTGGCCTATGTAGGGGGCTATTGATAAATAACGTTACTGTGGGCAATAACGTCTGCTGTTTGGCAAATGAACGGCACTATTGATAAATAACGTTACTGTGTGCCACTATTGATAAATAACGTTAGTGTGTGCCACTATTGATAAATAACGTTAGTGTGTGCCACTATTGATAAATAATGTTACTGTGTGCCACTATTGATAAATAACGTTAGTGTGTGCCACTATTGATAAATAACGTTAGTGTGTGCCACTATTGATAAATAACGTTACTGTGTGCCGTTTTTCTTCTTTTTTCCCTGTGCGCCATTATTATGCAGTACTAACGATAAATAGCAATAAGCGTATCTTTTTAATGTGGCGCCATTTTTATGCATAGGCGCTGTGCGCCATTATTCACTGATCCCATAAACTACTGCCACCTTAATGTACATCTCTCAGCCAGTGCAAGGACACTCCCCCTTTGTACCGCCACTCATCCGGGTGTCCTCCAAATATCTGGAGGTAGAAATTATGGCATACAGGGGACAAACAGCAAACTCCCATAATATCACAACTCTTGAGCTTGCTGTCACTAAAATTCAATAGCATAAAACCATAGAGTTTAATTGAAAATAGATTAACATTGTGCTTACAGTGATGGGTGGAAACAAGCATATAGCACAAGTAGATCTGGTCCCTGGTTGACCGCTCCAACAGATGCTGCTTCAGATCCACACTCTCACACTTCCTGGCCAGTCACGTGTGCCATAGCTCCGCCCTATGTATTTCATCATGACACTGATTCATCAGGGGCTGATGTCACATGCTAGTCTGGCACCTAAAAAGTGTATAGAAAACCCCTCCCTCTTATACTGCATTAAAAATTCAAAACAAAACTATGCATCTCAAACTAACGTAATTACCAGTGACCTCATATACTCATAAACCACGATCCTCGGCAGGCATCTGTGTAAGCGATGCTCTTACAAAAAGGCACACAATACCTGCCCTGATACATGTTACACCCCTATTTAATCCCACACCAAATACCAACCTAACGGTACGCAACAGCGTGTCAATATATTAACCACTTCTGTACCACATGGTTTTTTGCTGATCGGTGCTGCGTGGGCTCTCCAGCCCGCAGCACCGATCAGATAGCAGCCAGGCCAATCAGACTCCCCCCCCCTTTTTTCCCCACTAGGGGGATGTCCTGCTGGGGGGGGGGGGGGGGGCTGGTCGCAGCCGGCTGCTTGCGCTTGCGGGGGAGGGGGCTCTTCAAAGCCTCCTTCCGCAGCGCTTCCTGGCCTCCTCCCCCTTCCCCCACTCTCCCTCCCCCTGTGAGCGGCGCAGGACGGATTTCCGTCCTGCGCCTGATGGGATAGGCTTTAGCCTATCAGATGCCGGCGATCCCTGGCCAATCAGAGGCCGGGGATCGCCGATCTCCTCTACGGCGCTGCTGCGCAGCAGCGCCGTATATATGTAAACACCGGGGAAGATCTTGCCCGTGTGTTTACATTTACCCTGCGAGCCGCGATCGGCGGCTCGCAGGGTGTTCACAGAGACACCCTCCGTGAACTGACATGGAACAGCTGCTCATACGAGCGGCCGTTTCCATGGAATCCACTTCAGGATTCAGGGGCGTACTTAAGCGTACACAGAATCCTGAAGTGGTTAAACTCTCTCTACATCTCACCTATATAAATAATAAAAAAAACAAAACAAAACTTAACCATTATTGATAAAACAAATCGGGGCACTGCAGTCTCCAATTCCTATAATCAATCCTATATAATAAAATAGAAGTGTCCCTGGGTCTGTCCCTGACAGCTGTTGGGACAGGAGGCAGGGCGGGCTGGCCGGCCAAGTGGGTGGAAGTGTGTGCGCACGCATGCGGCGGGCGTGCGTGCATGTGCACTGAATGGCGGTGGTGACAGCGTGAAGAGACCTAGAGCCTGTTTTTAAACGGGCTTAGGTCAACTAGTAATAATAATACCCACCTTGTTTCTTTTTAAGAAGTCTCACGTACTTTATTGGAACCTCTCCGAGAGGGAACTAGTTTTTCTACCCTAAAGAAATATAGAGTTGGGGTGCTCACATTTACAAGAGGCCCCTCCCCCTCGCAGTGCACAGTATATGTAACTCTGCTTCAACCTTCAAGTCCACACCAAAATGGGGCCCTAGGCAAAATAACACTTTTAGCCCTCTACTGAAGGTCACTTAGCTTATTTAGTTATATTTGGTGGGGCCTTGCATCCACCAGGCCCATAGACAGTGGCGTAGCAATAGGGGATGTGGCGATAGCAACTGCATCGAGGCCCTTGGGCCACAGGGGCCCCAAGGGGCCCTCCCTCAAGCACAATATTAGATCTCTATCAGTCCTGTGCTGGTAGTATTCACATCTATAGATGCTTTAAATAGTAGTAATCATTACCAAACTGTTCCCCATCCCCTTCTTGCACCTCTGACACTGAGGAAATCCTTGGAAGGTTTTGGTGTGCCGTATCAATTGTTATGTATAGAGTGCTTGGGGGGCCTCGTGTAAAACTTGCACAGGGGCCCATAGCTTCTTAGCTATTCCACTGCCCATAGAATCTCTCCGGGCCCTAGACAGCTGTCTAGGTTTGCCTTGTGGATGACCCAGCTCTGTATACCATACAACACAGGCTGCCACTATGCACCCAAAATAAATCAGCTCCCACACTACAAAATCCAACAGAACAATTTAAGGTATCATGTCCTCTAATTGCAGGATCAGATTATTAAACAAGATAGTCTTTATTTGAGAACTAGCAGACCCAAGCCCATTTAAAAATGGGCTCTAGGGTCTGTTTCTCACCGCCGCATGTTACTGCGCATGTGTGCGCACCCGCTGCACACCCACCTCACACGCATGCGTGCACCCGCCACACACGTGCGCGCGTGCACACCCGCCGGGCGCACACCCGGCCGCCCACTCACATGCCCGCCCGGCTCCCTGGCCCTGTCCTCCTGTCTCTGCGAGGCTGGGTCCATGCTACGCACATGCGCAGTAGCAAGAAAACACGGACCCAGCTACACAGGGACAGCATGACGCAGGGACACAGGGGCTTTATTGTAGAGGATACTTTTTCACAAACATTATGGGATATGTAAATATGTTTTCACCTGTTAGAATAGGACTGGAGTGGATATGTCATGACATTGAAGGGCCGAGATGGTTTAATAGTTTAGCAATTCATAACTCATTCTGGAGATAAGCACAGTTTGCTTATAGTGTAGGTGAGACAAGAAGAGAAGTAGAATGGAGGGAGGAAAGGTAGCAGAGGGTCAGAATTGATGACATGCATGAGCAGATAGATATGAGCAGAATAGAGGCATATTGGATAGAACTATAGTGCTGAGTCCCAGATTTGAACATTGGCCAGGGCAAAATCTGCATGAGTTTCTTTCTTCCCCATATTTTCCTACAAATCAAAAACATACCAAGTCAACTGGTTTCCCCCAAACAATCCTATAGTAAAAAAAAATATATTAGACTATAACTATGATATGATTAGACTGTGAGCTCCTCTGAGGACAATGACTATGTACTCTGTAAAGTGCTACAGAAGCTGTCAGTGCTATATAAATACATAATAATAATATGATAGTACATTAGACTATGACTATAGTAGATATTAGATTGTGAGCTCCTCCGAGGACAGTCAGTGACATGACTATGTATTCTGTAAAGTCAGTGCTGCAGAAGATGTCCGTGCTATATAAATACATAATAATAATATGATAGTACATTAGACTATGACTATAGTAGAGATTAGATTGTGAGCTCCTCCGAGGACAGTCAGTGACATGACTGTGGGTTTTGTAAAGTGCTGCAAAAGATGTCTATCTACTATATAAATAAATAATAATAATATGGTAGGACATTAGACTATGACTATGGTAGGATTAGAGTGTGAGCTCCTCTGAGGACAGTCAGTGACATGATTATGTACTCTGTAAAGTGCTGCAGAAGATGTCAGTGCTATATAAATACATAATAATAATATGATAGTACATTAGACTATGACTATAGTAGATATTAGATTGTGAGCTCCTCCGAGGACAGTCAGTGACATGACTATGTATTCTGTAAAGTCAGTGCTGCAGAAGATGTCAGTACTATATAAATACATAATAATAATATGGTAGGACATTAGACTATGACTATGGTAGGATTAGAGTGTGAGCTCCTCTGAGGACAGTCAGTGACATGATTATGTAATCTGTAAAGTGCTGCAGAAGATGTCTGTGCTATATAAATACATAATAATAATATGATAGTACATTAGACTATGACTATAGTAGAGATTAGATTGTGAGCTCCTCTGAGGACAGTCAGTGACATGACTGTGGGTTTTGTAAAGTGCTGCAGAAGATATTAGTGCTATATAAATACATGATAATATGTTGGTATGGTATTAAACTATGACTTTGGTAGAGCACAGAGTGTGATAAGTCCTTATGTAAATCACTGCCTGGGAGTATCATTATCTAAGTACATTTAGCACTGCATACATTTTCTCTATCAATTACACTGGCTTCTGTGATAAAACATGTGTTTTTACATGCTTGGAAGAACAAAGAGAAATCGAGAGCCCAATATGGTGTAGTATTGTTAAGTTGGTTGTGGTTAAAAGCAAAATATTTAGATATACTCACAAACATGGGTTACCCATAGGCAACCACTTCAAGTGCAGGTGGGGAGTATTAGAACCTGACCCCACTCAGGTTTTTAAGATGTCGCTCTCTGTAGATAGGAAACGGGGTAGCACCCCTCCACCGAGGGTGGACTCAAGATTTCAGCAAGGCTTGGTGTACAGAGGCGCCAGAGTAGAATAAAAACGTTTAAAAACCGTCTAAAAGAGGGGGATGTTCAGGTGGACTTACCTCCCTCAAAAATATAAAACTCAATTGAGTCACGATATATCAATACAAAAATATTTTATTGAACTCCACTTAGTGCAACGCGTTTCGCAGGTGTGGTCCTGCTTCATCAGGCAAACAGGAGTATAACTCAATGGGTCTAGATACAGAAGTGAGCGCCTCTGAGGCGCTCACTTCTGTATCTAGACCCATTGAGTTATACTCCTGTTTGCCTGATGAAGCAGGACCACACCTGCGAAACGCGTTGCACTAAGTGGAGTTCAATAAAATATTTTTGTATTGATATATTGTGACTCAATTGAGTTTTATATTTTTGAGGGAGGTAAGTCCACCTGAACATCCCCCTCTTTTAGACGGTTTTTAAATGTTTTTATTCTACTCAGGCGCCTCTGTACACCAAGCCTTGCTGAAATGTGTTTTTACATATACAGACCCACATGGGGCTTGATTCACTAAAATGTGCTAAGTGTTAGCATGCCAGTGAAAAGCCCCTTAGCACATGCAAAGTGCCTTTGCATGCATTAATATGCAAGTGCAAAGTTTAGCGCTGTGCGGTGCATGCAAAACGTCGCACCGTCCGCGTGCAAAATAGCCTGATAAGTGTACTTTTTACACGGACGGTGCTACGTTTCGCACGCACCAAATAGTGCGCAATCAGTAACAGCTTTGCCCGTGCAAACTATTTAGCACCCTAGTTTGCACGTGCAAAGCTTTTAGGCATCCTAACTGTGTTAGCACACTTTAGTGAATCAAGCCCCTGGTATGCAGCAAACATACACAGAAAAAGGACAGTTGTGCTGAGCTTCCAACTGCAACTTCTAAGCACGCTCAACATCCTCCTAGGATGAAGCAGAACTGGCTGTGCAGATTCCTCCCGCATCACTACAGTACACAGCACTGGAAGGGGGTGGAGACGCTGGGGACAGGGACATAAAGCTAAGTACTCACGGGGGGACAATTGTAGCTGTCGCTAGCACACGGAAGCGTGTGCGCGACAGTTCGGCGACAGTTCGGCGACAGCTCGTCACCAAGTCCCTCTGCATCCACACGGCAGCAGAGGGATTAGCGATGCGGCGGAAGCTGTCGCTGAGGTTCCTACACCCCCGCCGGAAGCTCCGTGTGCTGTGTGTGGGTAGCTGTCGCTAGCCCGCATACACATGCGGGACTAGCGACAGTTCCGGCGAGGTTGCGGCGACGGCTGTAGCCGGCGATTGAACATGTCAATCGCCTGGCGACAGCTCCGACGGGCGACGGTTCGGGGCGCGCGCGTCATACACACGGGCGAACTGTCGCCGCAACACGCGCGTGCCACGTGGTTGCGGCGACGGCCGTACCCCGTGTGTATGAGCCTTAAAAGACTGTGCTGCACACTGAATAGGTGCACACTACAAATCTTTGCCTACAAAACTGGCTTTTTAAAACAAATGCCAGATGCAAGGCAGCCAGTGTCTTTGTTTTTGCCAGAGAGGCTTCCATTCCCTGGATAGGGGTAGGTTTGCTTGTTAAAAGACTTTTACACTAGTAGTTCATCATTATCATTATCATTATCATCAACAGTCTAAAACATCTTTAGGGGGTGAAAGAATGTCATGAAGATAAAATGTTAACCTTTGTGTGAGGGTAAAACATGTAATTTTAACTTTTCACTTCATCTAGTGGTGCTCAGTCATAATGGGTCAATTACGAGTACGCAACATTTCACATAATTTGTCACAACAACATACTATGCTAGTGAATCGTAATTATGCCTGGAATTACGTAATGAGGGGTAATTCACTTTCAATGTATAAAAATGGTTGCATGTATTCGCTAGTGTACTGCGCATGTGTGGCTATTAAATATTCCATGTGAAAAATGCATTTGTATGCGAAAAAAATTACATTCTTCAGCCAGTATACTGTACACATGCAGCTATTATTTAAATATTCAATGGAAAAAAAATCTGTTCATATGCATTAACATTCACGTCCAAATGTTGTGCAATCATCAGCCAGTATAAAGCACATGCATGTCTATTTTTTAAATATTTAATACAAAAAAATGCATTCATACTTGAAAAAAAAATTGCATTCATCGTCCAGTATACTGCACCCACATGGATTTTATTTAAATAAACAATGCGTTTATCAGCCAGTACACTGCACACGCGTGGGATTATTTAAATATTCAATGCGAAAAATCTGTTCATATGAATAAAATAATTTGTGTCTGAAATTACGTGAACATTACGTTAACATGCGTAATTATTATTATTTAGTATGTATATAGCGCCATCGTATTCCTCAGCGCTGTACAAAGTATATTGTCTTGTCACTTACCTGTCCCTCAGAGGGGCTCACAATCTAATCCCTACCATAGTTATATGTCTATATCATGTAGTGTATGTATAGTAGTGTATGGCCAATTTAGGGGGTAGCCAATTGAATTATTAGTATGTTTTTGGAATGTGGGAGGAAACCAAAGTGCCTGGAGGAAACCCACACAGACATGAGGAGAACATACAAACTCATTGCAGATGTAGACCTGGCTGGGATTTGAACCGGGGACCCAGCACTGCAAGGCTAACCACTATGCCACCGTGCTTATGTTTACATGCAATTTTTTTAGGTGTAATCTGCAAAATGTTGTATTACAATTGCAATGCGTAATTGTGAATTACGATGCATAATTATGCATAGGTGTAATATCTGCCCATCACTATTTCCACTTTTATTTTCCTTAACATTGTAAATATTTAGGATTTTACTTTCTTCTCTCTCTCTCTTTTTTTTTTTTTTTGGTGTGTTTTCAATTTTATTTTAGTCCATAATAGGAACTGTGTGCCCCGTGTGTGTGTAGTATCTTTATTTGCTTGATTTCAAATACCCTCTCCCCTTTTTATCTTCCTTTGTATGTCCAGGAAATATTCAATAAAAACATTAAACGTTTGCAGGGCCAGATTTGTACTTTTTACCGCCCAAGGCCCATTACCTCCAGCCGCCCCATGACAACAGCGTGGTTAGGATAGGGTTATCAGGCGTAGGAAAGGGGGGAGGTTAGAAATACTAATAGATCAGGTTATTAGGGTTAGGTACAAAAAAAGTGGTTAGGAAAGATTAAAAGCTAGGCCTTTTGGCAATTTAGGTTGAGGCTAGGAATTTGAGAATACCATTATAGGAAAAGGGTTAAAATTAAGCATCAGGTTAAAGTTAAGCTGACCATACAGTTATAGATTTCTACCCAATGTTCCAAAGCGATCGACTCCTAGCTGAAAGGAATCAATTCACAAGGCATTGATTCCTACAACACACAGCACATTAATTTTTATTAGATTCCAGCAGGGAATCTATTGAAAATCGATTGAACCCCAGCGTTGCACTGTTTGATACAGTGCAACGCTATGGCCTATCTTCGGACACTCCTGCTCCATCCATAATGGACCTATAATTCCTGTTTGATCAATACTTTAGATTGATTTTTGTTCAAAATCAATCAAATGAAATATTTAAAGGAATTGATTCCCATTTGATTTGATCAGAGTGAATGAATCTGCAGGGAATCAAATAAGAAAATCAATGTGTGTGTACGGGAACCTTTGCTGATCAAAATGTTAAGGTGATTAAGGCTGCTTTCTCACCAAGACGTTGCGTTATAGGGGACGTTAAGGTCGCATAACGTGCCCCTAACGCAACGCCTGGTGGTGGTGGAGGAGGACGCTACCAAGAGCCGCGTTAAAAAACAGCTCTTGGTGCGCTTGCTCTGTCGGATAAGCTGCGGAGACCACGTGAGCGGAGCTCTCCGCATCACGTGGACCCGCCAGCCAATCAGCGGCCACTACAGGAAGTAAACACTGCAAGTGCAGTGAATATAAAGTAGCCATGTGCCTGGCTACGTAGCAGACTCTCCCCGCCTCCTCTCCGCCCATAAAATAAAAAAAATTCACCCATACTGAGCATGTGCAAACAGTCTAACGTGGCTTAAGCCGCTAGAACGCACAGTATGCTGCACTTCAAAAGAACGTGCAGCGTTACTGTGTAACGCAACGTGGGCACTGTGAACAGCCCATTGATTTTTCATTGCTGTGCGGTGGGGTGTGTTACAGGCTGCACTAACGTGCGCCTGTAACATCCCACTGTGAAAGCAGCCTAAAGGACCACTATCATGAAAAAAGTAGGCGTTAAAATCTGACAAAACCAGTCCATCTCCTCATGGGGATTCTCGGGGTTTTGTTTTAAACAGCATTTCCTGAACAGCATTTGCAAAGTCTAACTGACAAAATGGTGTGCAAGTGAGTAGGGAAGCTGGCTGGTATCTTACTATTTTGGCAGTTAAACTGCTGTTCAGGAAATGCTGATGAAAACAAAAGAAAACCCTGAGAATTTCCCATGAGGAGATGAACTGGACTGGTTCGGTCAGATTTTCACTGCCTACTTTTTTCACTATAGAGGTCCTTTAAATTATTTTGAATGGTGACTATGTACTCTGTAAAGTGCTGCAGAATGTCAGTGCTATATAAATACATAATAATATGGTAGGTCATTAGGCTATGACTATGGTAGGATTAGATTGTGAGCTCCTCTGGACAGTCAGTGACATGACTATGTACTCTGTAAAGTGCTACAGAAGATGTCAGTGCTATATAAATACATAATAATAATAATACAGCAGGACATTAGACTAAGACTATGGTAGGATTAGATGCATGCCACTCCCCCATCTGCTGTGTGACGTCACTCACGTGCCACTCTGTTGTCCCTCTGCCCCCCTGTATGGCAACAGAAGTTACACAGCTGACACGCATCTATACAGTCCAGCCCAGCGATGTTGCCTGAGAGGATTGGGTCTTGATCCTGGACAGGTGACATCAGTCACAGGTGTGTACGCACCTTAACAACAACAACCCATAAGTACTAAGAGCTGTGCCTGTGCAAACTAATCAGGCTGGGTCAATTAGATAAAAACAAGTGTAATAATACATTTGTAGTCAACTTTAAAAAGTGCTCTTATGCATATACAGTAGCTGCAGGGAGAAAGTGCTGGTGCTCAAAAATAGATATAATTAGATTGATTAATGAAATGTTAACGTGCTAAGCCGCATTGGTCAAACCAATGGCGGCTTAAGCTACGCGTGCTCCTTTTGAAGTACAGTGTGATGGTATGTAGCGCGACTTTACTAGTGCGGCCGCTACTATGTCTAATGTAGTAGCAGCCGCGCTAGTAAAGTATCACGGTCATGGTACATACCATGGCACTGTACTTTAAAGGAGCATGCGTAGTGTAGCAGTACTGTCCTATTGATGTCAGTGAGACCACGTGACCTGCGCCATGGCACGCAGCAGCAGCTGACCCAGAACCTGAACTGGCGTGGTCGGCTTTGCCAGCGCAGGAGACCGGGAGTCACCGCAGATCTACTTACCTGGGGCTTCCTTCAGCCCCTTGCAGCCGTCCTGTGCCCTCGCCGCAGGTCCGACGGCTCCCGATCTCCTGCGCTAGCAAAGCAGACATCGCCAGGTTGGGTTCTGGGTTGGCTGCTGCTGCGTTCCACGGCGCGGGTCACATGTACTCGCTGACGTCAAAAAGATGGTACTGTGCAGGACCTTTCCTTTAAGCCACACGCTACGCTGATAGTAGCGTGCGCTCACTGGTTTAACCCTTTCGGCTTAGCGCGTTAACATTTCATGAATCAACCTCAATCTCAGAAGACTAAAAGTGCAATAACAAAAGGAACAACCTAGGAAATAAACCCAGGTGTGAAGTGAGAATAGCTGTGCTATGCATAGAAAGACAAATGACTGTGGGAGGAGAAGGGGAAACAATTCTACCTGATTAAAGTGATGAAAAGTGAAGAGTGACAGGGCTGCATGGAGAGAAAAGATTTAAAGAGAAACTCCAACCAAGAATTGAACTTTTTCCCAATCAGTAGCTGATACCCCATTTTACATGAGAAAGACAATGATTTTCACAAACAGACCATCAGGGGGCGCTGTGTGACTGATTTTGTGCTGAAACCCCTCCCACAAGAGGCTCTGAATACCACGGTACTGCTGGCAAACTGCCACAATGTAACAATGTTCAGAGACAGGAAATAGCTGTTATTAGCTGTCTGTAACAGACAGAGCAGCTAGAAACAGCTAAATAACCTGCCCACAGTAACAATGTCACCATGTAATAAATGTCAGAATGTGAATCTGGGAGAGGAAAGATTTTACAATGAGCAAACACTGACTAAATCATTTATACATAATTATGGTAAAAAATGAAGCACTTTTTTTACTACATTATTTTCACTGGAGTTCCTCTTTAAGCCAGGTTACAGAAGGACGGAATAGAGCACCAGGCAGCCCTGTTTTAGCAGCATTGGGAGTCACAGGCTCCCCGGGAAGGAGGAGGGGGGAGAGAGAGATTCCAGCTGGTCAGTCATTACACAGGACCAGGCAGGCAGGCACAGCGTGTTTCTAGTCTACAAAATGCTTTCTGTTCTGACTTCTGCAGACACTTCTTCTTCTCCCTCCCTCCCCTCTCACAGCGCTGCCATCAAGCATATACCTGTATGCTATGCTGCTGAGAGTAGCCACCCGGGATCTTCCTGAACACAGGGTTGCCAAGCGTCCGTATAAATACGGACAGTCCGTACAAATGCTCCCCAAAATCATCTGTCCATTCCTGTCCGTACTTGCTGTCAGGCGTCCGTCCAAACAGGGCAATTTTTAACTGGCGGCGCTTAGGTCGGGTCGGGAAGCAGGAGCAGCCCAGCCGCATCGGATGTTTAGTTGCAGGGATGCCGCTGAAGTGCTGTGTACCTCCGCCAGCGCCAGGGACTCTTTTTCTCTCCAGGCAGTCACGTAGTAGTAGATTCGGCTACAGTACTGCAGTTGCCTGGCAGGGAATACACAAGACTTCCTGGGATGAGTGTGGCCCAATCAGTGTTGAGTGGGTGGGAGTCAGCAGTGCGACGTCACTGTGGGGGGAGGGACGGGCTACGTAGCCCGCGGTTTTCAAAGAGATGTGCACGCAGGGTGACGAGGAGGATTGTTGTTGCTGCTGCTGCTACCCTTGTGATTCAACAGAAAGATGCTGGTAATCACAGCGTGACCCTCAGACGGACCCTGCGGTGAGGACAAAGCAGGCTGACACTTCAGGCTGGGAGGAGAAGGGTGAGAGGCAAAACCTATTCAGCTGTAGCAGATTCTTATCATCCCTGTTTGCTTTGATCCCTGCACACTTTCACTCACAGCACAGCCTGCTTCTGGCTTTCACTGAGGGCCCGTTTCCACTATTGCGAATCCGCATGCGTTGCCCGCATGCGGATTCGCACAGTCAGTACAAGTGGATGGGACTGTTTCCACTTGTGCGTTTCCCCGCACGTTTTTCTGTGCAGAAAAAATCTGCAGGGTAGGGGCCTCAGAATTCGCCTGCGTGTGGAATGCAGGTGAATCGCACACAATGTATTTAATAGGGAAATCGCATGCGTTTCCCCATGCGTTTTTTGCCGCGATTTCGCATGCGATTTCGCATAGGTACCCATGTTAATTCACACAGGCAGTGACATGGTTAAAATCGCATACAGCCTTACCTATGCAAAATTGCATGCGAAATCGCGGCAAAAAACGCATGCGGAATCGCACCCGCATGCGATTTGCCTGCGGTGATTCGCCGGCGATTTCGTAACGCTATAGTGGAAACGGAATGTAAATACCACATAGCTAATATTGCTCTGACTGCAAAGTCATTAACCCTGTATTTGCAGGCACTGAATTGCTAGATGAACTTTTTAGCAGTCCCCTCCAGGCTGATCGCTCCCTTGCTGTCCTCCGCCACCCTGCATTGTCCACAATTGCCCCAGGAGAGCCTCAGGTCTGGGGTGTTCTGCACATTCATGGACGGACTGCACCTGTTCTGACTGGAGGACTTTCTGGCCCTAATTGTGGACGATCCAGGCAGCAGAGGAAAGGGAGGGAGCGATCATCCTGGAGGGGGTTGGAGGAAGCCCCAGGTATGTATATGATTTTTTTTTCCTATCTCAGGTACCTTTTAAATGTAATCCCAGGTGGGGTGATAACTTTAGCTGGCTTTTACATACCCGGGGCTTCTGCAACCAGGGCCGGGCCGAGGCAGAGGCTGGAAAGGCTCCAGCCTCAGGGCGCAGTGTAGGAGGGGGTGCACAATTCATTCAGCTGTCATTCCCCTGTTGTGTTTGAAGCAGAAAGAGATAAGAAAAGGGGATACATGACAGTGACTGCAAGCCAGATAACTAGAGATTAAGGTGTTGGGGAGGTTGGGGGCCCTGGGACACCTATTAGTCTAATAGCAATCAGTGTGTGACGGCTGGGGGGAGGGATAGGGGGGCGCACTTTGCTGTCTCAGCCTTGGGTGCTGGAGGACCTTGTCCTGGCTCTGTCTGCAACACTTTAGAGTACATAGTCCTGTCACTGACTGTAGTCAGAGGAGCTCACAATCTAATCCTACCGCAGTCATAGCCCAATGTCTTACCATAGTGTTATTATGAATTTATATAGCACTGACATCAGGTTTCTTGAATGGGCAAACAATGCTTCTCAGTTCAGGAGAGCTGTTTCACATGAGCCTTATGCAGTAGTCATCTGCTTATTTCCTCCCGAAATTCACAAGAAGTTCCCTAAAAAGCCCGCTACTGACTCCACCCCTGACTCCGCCCCCTGTCCGTCCAAAACGCGGGGTGTCCAGATTTTTTGACCATTTTGTCCAGGAAAAAATAGAAATTGGGTTGGCAACCCTGGTCTGACATCGCACGGAAGTAAGCGCTCGGACCGGCCAGTCAGTATAGAAGCGCACCGATCTACACCCTGCGACTGAGGAAGGAGGCGAAAACGGGAGAGCGTGCATCTACCCAGGCGCATCCGGATATCAGCTGGCATCGAGACGGATGGGCATTGGCAGAGACCTATTGTTTGACATGCGCAGAACGCACCTGGAGGCGTAAGTGACACTGAGTTTGTGCGCATAGAAGCATCTTAAAGGGAAGGTTCAAGCAAAATAAAAAAATGAGTTTACTTACCTGGGGCTTCTACCAGCCCCATGCAGCCATCCTGTGCCCTTGTAGTCACTCACTGCTGCTCCATTCCCCCGCTGGCAGCTTGCAGACCTCGGAGGTCGGCGGGACGCATTGCGTACATTTTTACGCATTCCCACTAATGCAGGAACATCAACACATACATTTTTACGCGTTACTGGTTCAATGCGTAAATTTGAACCAGTAATGCATAAAAATGTATTTGTTGATGTTCCTGCACTAGCGGGAATGCGTAAAAATGTACGCAATGCGTCCCGCCGACCTCCGAGGTCGGCAAGCTGCCAGCGGGGGACTGGATCAGCAGTGAGTGACTACGAGGGCACAGGATGGCTGCATGGGGCTGGTAGAAGCCCCAGGTAAGTGAAACTCATTTTTTTATTTTGCTTGGACATTCCCTTTAAAACTGTATTACGCTATGTTGGTTTCTTTTATGTTTTTATTGAGTGAAATTAAAAAATTGGAATAAATAACAAGTCCTTGAAAAGGCCTGTCTAAATTGATCCAGGAGTGTGAAACTTGTTTGCCTACAACATACAGCGCAAATTCCACCTGGATATAGAGGTGGGCTGCATCTGGTGAGCAGTGTGATTTGTAGCACGGCGGATTGGCACTAACACAGAGTGATTTGCAGGACACGTGGTGGAATTAATGTTTGAAGTATAGTGAGTTTTTTTGAACTGTATTACCCTATGTGGAGATTCTCCCCTCTTTGCAGAATCCAGTGAAGTGATATATAACTGTACTGCCTATGATCCACCTGACAACTTAGGTGGCCAGAATCTGGTCAGTATTTAGTGAGAGGGGACGAGGGACACGGAGTTGATTGATATTTGGGAGAGCACTTCACATGTGACACGTGGAATAAGGGGAGGGATGATCTACTTAGACTGAACGATATTGCCCTATGTGGAGATTTATCTTTTTCAGGTCTGGAGAGCGCAGCAGCAACTTTGAAATTATTACCTCTCCGAGACGCCTGCCCTAGCAGACGATTACTGCTAGAGGCCGAGATTCCTCTCTTTGCCTGGACTGAGGATCTCACACACGGGGTTCCCATTCAGAAATAACCACACCTCTGAGGAATCGCCGTGTGGTGGATTTTCCACGATCTTCTGATATTAATGCTGTTGTTATTATTTATTCACTGTGTTAGGTGTCCGGAGGTTAGTCGCACTTCTATTATTGGTGATTCTGCAGATCATCAATAATCAGGTGACATCTGTATTGTTGGCGATACTGCAGATCACCAATAATCAGATTCTCTCTGTGTGCTGACACCCATTCGTTACATGACCCATTCCTCTTTTTCGATTTTAGTGGCTTCTTTTAACAGCATGGTTCTTTGGTAATATCACTATCACTTCTAGCTAAACGAATACCGTATGCAATTAACTTTTTCACTTGAGTTTTTTCACAAGTGATATTTTCGAAAATTATAAATAACATGCCTTTGAAACCACTAGCAAGCAAGGAAATACTTAAAATAATTTTAATAGTACCCTTGCATCTACTTTTTAGGAAATCTTTCAATTGCAAAGTGTAGAAAAATGATTTTAAATACAAGATGAAAAAATATCTCCTAGGAGAAAACTCACTATGGTGGTTCTCTTAGGAGATGATTTTTCTTCATTAGTTTTAAATAACTGCAATTGATGAATGCCAAAAAGTGGTTGAAAAAAAATGTGCCAACCCCTCAGCAGTTGCTATGCCCCGATGTTATGGTATGGCCCAGACTAGTTATTTTCTCCAGTTTACTCCAACTCCAGGAACTGAACAGACTGAACTGCAGTTAAGTCAAACTGTGTTTACTTCCAGCATCCAGAAAATGTAAAGCATGAGCAGTTGAACTGCAAACAAATGCATCAGGCATCTCTCCTAATGAGTATAAAGAAACAGAATACCGTCTATCTGAATGAGCAAACAATTCTGATGCCACTACAGTGCAGAAAAGTGGAAACAAAACCTTGTTGTTTCCTTTTCGTTCAGAGCTGAAGATGGCAGCACACTAACATGGCTGCAGTTAACAATGAACCCCTTAAAGTGGAGCAGTCAGCTATACTAACTCTAACTACAAAAAAAACCACCTACTTACATAACATGACACTCCCACACAGCTCTGCCGTAGAAAGCGCATTGATAAATATTAGCCAATTAGAGAGGAACAGATGTGTTGGAGGGGATAACAGGAGGGAAAGAGGCTTCAGCCAATCAGGCTGCATTAGTTAAAGCTAACGAGAGAGTAAAGAAGAAAAAAATCCAGCATGCCCTGCAACTTCCTTTGTGCGGCAGATGTACCAAATAAGAGCCAGGGAAACTGGGGAATGATGTTTTACAGAGAAGAAAAATAAGAATGATTTTTAACTTTTGGGTTGCCTGGTTAGTATCCTTGTTATTACTTGTTTACCAGACATAAATAAAGAATTGATTTTTTATTTTATGTCCTACAGTTACTCTTTAACCACTTTGGATTCCAAAACATAGATTCTACATCCCAAAAAAAACGTATGTATTCCAGGACATATGATCTACATCCTGCATTGAAAGCCACCATTGTGCGGTCCCACGCATTCATGGACTAGCACGAATGCTTACGCTTGTTCTAGCACCCATTCAAAAGTGAAGGATTGCTGATAAAGCTACATAGACATAGGGACAGTCACTGTGAGGGAACCATGGTAGCCTGAGTTGACAGAGATGTGACCAGGAGCCAAATGGTGCAGTATCGTCACATATAGGGATAGCTCAATAGTACAAGAGTAATTATACTCACACAGGTAGTTTGCAGAACTAGGACTAGGTGTGTAGGTGTGTAGGTGTGTAGGTTACTAGCTGTGTTACTAGTTGTGAATGGCACCTCACTAGTAGGAAGGATACCTCCAAAGGACATGTTGTAGGCAATGTGGAGGTGTGGAGGCACATAAAAATATGTATCTCTCAGAGCAAATTATGATCAAATAAAGCATATGAGGTACCTTACTGAACCAACCCAGACAACAAGAGTTTAGATCAAGTAAGGTTTATTCCAGCACAATTTAAAAAAGACAGGATGCTACCATGGGCGCCAACTGTTTTACAGCATTGGTGCCATTTTTTTTTTATTTTTTTTTCACCCATGCTGCAAACTGAAGTCCTAAGGCACTTTATTGACCTAAGAAAACAGTCAGTCTTTGGTTTTAAATTGTGCTTAAATAAACCTTACATGATCCTAAACCCTCATTGTCTGGGTTGATTCAACCTCGTGTACTTAACTTTATAATATTTTACTCTGAGAGATACATATTTTGGGCAGATTATGGGTTTGTGAACTGTGAACGTGTACTTCCGCAAAAGTTCGAGTTCGCGCGAACCAGGCAAACCATCATAGACTTCAATGGGCAGGCGAATTTTAAAACATACAGGGACTATTTCTGGCCACAAAAGTGATGGAAACATTGTTTCAAGGGGTCTAACACCTGGAGGGGGGCATGGCGGAGTGGGATATATGCCAAAAGTCCCTGGGAAATTACTTATTTGACGCAAATCAGGGTTATAGTCCCTAAAGGGCAGAAGTCACATTGCATTCCTAAATTGGAGGCATAAAGGGCTTTAAAACATCTTGCGTGTGCAGACATTGATCAGGTAGTGTAAGTAGTGTACTGCTTCCCACTGACAGACCAAACTCACTGTTTAACGCACCACAAACAGCTGTTTGTGTAGTGATGGCCGTGCTGGACTGGTGCGCACGTTTGGCGAGAGTGCAGGCCATGGCCAGCCCATATGGTCGGGCTGAGGTAGCTCAATGACAGAACAACAGTGATTGTGCAGCTGATCGAATTTGGTCTGTCCATAATGAAGCAACGACCTTATTATCTTGGGTGTGCCCCCAACACACTCATATAGGTCATTACTTCATTGTGATACGCAAGCCCCTTCACTGCACCAAGGTAGCAATCACAAAGGGGAATTGACACATGTACATGCCTTTTGTTTTGTTGTTGCAGCCACAGTCAGGGCTGAGCTCTCAGATTCCGAATTTCGAGTTTGGCATCGGAATTTGGCAGTTCCGAGTACACACTCGAAACTCAAGTCACCAGTTCTGAGTATCAAATTCGGATTTCCATTGAAGTCAGTAGTGCCAAATTCTGCGGTTAATTGTAAAGTCCCCATACATGCTATCATCACCAAATTTGGCATGTATAGTAAGCAGATGAGTAGGAACATGGTAAAAAAAAATGTGAAAAGACCTTATAGTTTTTGAGCAAATCGATTTCAAAGTTTCATAGGAAAAATGGTTTATAAACCGTGTAAAATGGCACTGCTGCAGTACAGGTTACTACATTCCGAGTTCTGTATACATATTGTGTACATTTCATGAAAACAGACAGCGTGGGATCCCCCCTCCCAAGCCTCCTTAACCCCTTGTCCCCATGCAGGCTGGGATAGCCAGAATGCAGAGTCCCGGCCACGTGGGGCTTTGCACCCTGAGCTATACCAGCCCACATGGTCCATGGTATGGGGGGGGCTCTGGAGGAGAGGGGTGGCCAAACCTCTGGTGCCCCAGGAGGAGGTTGGGGCCGCCGACTTCCTGGAGGGGGTTCATGGTGCCATCCGTGGGTCCCCTTTAACAAGCGGATTCCCGGAGGCCACCCCCTCCCCAGGAGAAATAAGTATAGGGGTACACAGTACCCCGTACCCATTTCCAAAAAAAGAAATAAAAACACAACAACGAAAAAAGTCCTTTATTGCTCTAGATTAACCAGGGATACTTACTTTGCGATAATCCCACCCCAGTATCCTCAGGAGTGGTCCCACACCAGTATCCTCTTAGGACATCCCACCACCCTCCCACACAGATGAACTCCCGCCACTGAATGGTCACAGTCAGCCTCTGCATCTGTATAGCAGAGGCTGGGAACATGAAAACTTTGCCTTTGAAACAAGAAATTTCCGCAAACAGTGATGCTATCAAAATGGCTGCTGGGAAATCCCAGAACGCTGGAGGCCACACTAGAATGGCAAAACCAGCCATTTTTCACATAGATGGTGGGTCAAGGTGACCAGAGCAGGAGGTGCCCTGGTCCCCTGGACCCACCTATTTATGTGAAATAATGCTCAGTCTGACACTCTGAGGTGGAGGATACTGGCGTTGGACTACTTCTGAGAATACTGGCGTTGGATTATCGCAAGGTAAGTATCCCTGGTTAATTTAGAACAATAAAGGACTTTTTTTGTTGCTGTGCTTTTATTTCTTTTCTTAACTCTTTGTGCAAATAGGTAAGGGGTACTATATACCCCTATACCCTTTTCACCTGGGGAGGACCTCCGTGGATTCATTTGTTAGGCCCGGTTCACATTAGCGGTGGCCGTCCGGAATCGCCGTGCCGGAGCCGGACCGCTTGCAGAACGGACGGAACGGACGCACGGCAATAGCAATGAAAGCCTATGCGTCCGTTCACATGCGTCCGTTCTGCCGGACCGGAGCCGGACCGGATCCGGACCGGATCCGGACTCCGGCGTCCGTTCCAACATGCGCTATTTTTTGGTCCGGCTCCTCCGGCAGCCGTATCCGGAGCGGAGCCGGACTGCACCATCCGGCCAATACAAAGCAATGAGAGCCGGAGAGCGCACAACACACTGGCTACAAAAACCGGACGTTCTACCCCACTTCCTATGCATTTTGAATGGGGACCACATGGGCCCAGCGTTCAAAGAGTGGGGCAGCAGCGATTTCATGCTGGAGCTCGTTTTGGCAGCAACATGTCTGATGTCTGATAACGAGGAGGCGAACAACAGGAAGGAGAGAATTCCCAGGTTTACGAGTAAAAAATGCCTGGATCCATGGTCCCAACTGCAGTCTCTGTATCCACGGATGGTCTCCACACGTCCACCTGTCTCCAACAATGACCCCAGACCCTTCTGCTGACCTCCCAGACCCCAGGTATTTACAGGATGGTATCTCCTTAAGAAACCGGATCCGGACCGCAACCGTGTTCACACCGCACGGAAACCGGATGCAAACGGACCGGATCCGGACCGGATCCGGATAGGAACCGTACGGATCAGGTCCGGTCCGGCTCCGGTGCGGTCCGGACATCCGGTGCGGTTTTGACAAAACCGCAAGTGTGAACGGGGCCTAAAAGTGGAAGTTGTCCCAAACAGGGGCGTTCCTACCATAGTGTCGCCACGACCCCCCCCCCCCCTGCAGTGGCAGAGTAGGATGGGAAGCAGTGCTAGAAGGCGGAGACAGCAGCGGGGAGGGGGGACAGAACCCCCCCCCACCCTCACCTGGAAACACAAAAATTGTTTTCTGAAACAAGAGTTTTCAGCAAACAGTGCCACATACAAAATGGCTTCTGGGGTATCCCCATTCCGCAGAGGCCACCTCAGAGTGTAAGACTGAGCGTTATTTCACATAAATAGGTGGGTCCAGGGGACCAGAGCACCTCCTGCTCTGGTCGTCTGGACCCACCATCTATGTGAAAAATGGCTGGTTTTGCCACTCTAGTGTGGCCTCCAGTCGGATTTCCCTGTGGCCATTTTGATTGCATCACTGTTTGCCAAAATTTCTTGTTTCAAAGGCAAAATTTTCGTGTTCCCAGCCTCTGAGGCTGGGAACACGAAAATTTTGCCTTTGAAACAAGAAACAGATGCAGAGGCTGACAGTGACCATTCAGTGGCGGGAGTTCATCGGTGTGGGAGGGTGGTGGGATGTCCTAAGAGGATACTGGCGTCGGACCACTCCTGAGGATACTGGCGTGGAATTATCGCAAGGTAAGTATCCCTGGTTAATCTAGAACAATAAAGGACTTTTTTCGTTGTGTTTTTATTTATTTTTTTAACTCTTTGTGGAAAGGGATACGGGGTACTGTGTACCCCTATACTAATTTCTCCTGGGGAGGGGGTGGCCTCCGGGGATCCGCTTGTTAAAGGGGACCCCTGGATGGCACCATGAACCCCCTCCAGGAAGTCGGCGGCCCCCACCTCCTCCTGGGGCACCGGAGGTGGGGAAGAGCCCCTTGTCCATGGATTGGACAAGGGCTATGGAGGAGAGGGGGAGGCTTGGTCACCCCTCTCCTCCAGAGCCCCCCATACCATGGACCATGTGGGCTGGTATAGCTCAGGGTGCAAAGCCCCACGTGGCCGGGACTCCACATTTTGGCTATCCCAGCCTGCATGGGGACAAGGGGATAAGGAGGCTTGGAAGGGGGGATCCCACGCTGTCTGTATTCATGAAATGTATACAATATGTTACAGAACTCGGAATGCAGTAACCTGTCCTGCACTGCAGCAGAGCCATTTTACACGGTTTAAAAAACATTTTTCCTATGAAACTTTGAAATCGATTTGCTCAAAAACTATAAGGTCTTTTCACAAATTTTTTTCACCTTGTTCCTACTCATCTGCTTAACATACATGCCAAATTTGGTGATGATAGCATGTACGGGGGCTTTGCAATTAACCGCGAAAGTTGGCACTATTTAATTCAATAGAAATGCACTCGGAACATGAAAATTCGGAGCACGAAACTCGGTTTTCGCATGCGGTACACGGAATTTCGGCGAAATTAGGCATGTACACTCACCAGAAATATTATTATTTTTGGTAGTGACCGCTTCTAGCAGCAGCCTTAAACATTCATGATCCACCTGGAGTCCTGGACCCTGTTGGTGGTGGCGGAGAAGGCAGTCAAGCGGCCTGCAGGCAGAGATGCTGTGTGGGGACTGACTTAGTCTTCGGGCAGGCATTTGCACGGCATGCAGGCAGAGATGCCGTGTGGGAACTGACTTAGACTTCGGGCAGGCAGTCACACGGCGTGCAGGCAGAGATGTTGTGTGAGGACTGACCTAGTCTTCAGGCAGGCAGTAGCCCTCCGGGATCCATGCCTCATTCATTTTAATAAAGGCGAGGTTCTGAACACTTTTTTGACCTAGGCGACTTCTTTTGTCAGTGACAATGCCTCCTTCCTGAATGAATACTTGAGGCGGGGCAAGCCAAAAGTTCGATGGCAAATTGTGACAGCTCTGGCCACAGGTCAAGCTTGCACACCCAGTAGTCCAGGGGTTCATCGCTGCTCATAGTGTCTATATCCGCACTTAAGGCCAGGTAGTCGGCTACCTGCTGGTCGAGGCGTTGTCGGAGGGTGAATCCTGAAGGTCTGAGGCGAGGCGTTGGACTAAATAAAGTCTGCATGTCCAACATAACCATCAGATTGTGCTTGCCTGTGTGGACATGGGAGGAGGAAAAGTATTACTGGCATCTCTTTCCCGTTGTGCTGTAACATCATCCTTAAATGAAGTGTAAAGCATACTTGCCAGCTTGTTGTACAAGTGCTGTATCCTTTCTGCCTTCTGGTAATTTGATAACATTTTTGCCACTTTGTGCTTATACCGATGGTCTAGTAGCGTTGCCACCCAGTACAGGTCCTGGTCCTTGAGTTTTATTATACAGGGGTCCCTCAACAGGCTGGACAGCATAAAAGACCACATCTGCACAAGGTTGGATGCTGACCTACTAGTCATCTCCTCTTCCTCACTGATGTCAGGTAAATTCTCCTCCTCCTCCGGCCATGAACAACACCACAGGTACCTGAAAGGTGTGCAGCACAAGCCCCCTGCAACACCTGCTGTGGTTCTTTTTCCACCTCCTCCTCAAAACCACCTCACTCCTCTGATTCCTCTTTCCCCTCCTCCTCCTCCCACCTCCTCTGTGCTGCCGCAGGTGTTGATGACAAATCTGATTCTGGTTCCCACAACTCTTCCTCTTCCTGTTCACGCTCCTCTACAGCTTGATCCACCACTCTACGCACTGCACGCTCCAGGAAGAAAACATATGGGATCAGGTCACTGATGGCGCCTTCACTGCGACTCACAAAGTTTGACACCTCCTCAAATGGACGTATAAGCCTGCAGGCATTACGCATGAGTGTCTAGTACCTGAGCAAGAAAATCCACAGCTCTCCAGAACCTGTCCTAGCACCGTAGCTGTACAGATACTCATTGACAGCTTTCTCCTGTTGTAGCAGGTGGTCAAGCACGAGGAGCGTTGAATTCCAGCGAGTTGGGCTATCGCAAATCAAGTGCCTCCCCAGCAAGTTGTTTCTCCGGTGAATATCGGAGAAGCGCGCCATGGCCGTGTTGGAAGGCCTAAAATGCCCACACACCTTCCTGGACTGCTTCAGGACCTCCTGTAACTTAGTAAGTGCCTGGGAACTTACACACAAATCATTGGATTATAATATTCAGCACATGTGCCATGCAGGGCACATGTGTCAACCTGCTCAAATTCAAAGCCGACATGAGATTGCTTCCATTGTCACACACCCTGTTGCCGATCTCCAGTTGGTGTGGGGTCAGCCACTGATCTACCTGTTTGTTCACAGTGGCCAGGAATGCTGGTCCTGTGTGACTCTTGGCTTTGAGGCAAGACATGTCCAAGATGGCATGACTCTGTCGTACCTGACATGTGGAATAGGCCCTGAGGAGCTGGAGGTGTGCAGTTGGAGAGGAAATTGCAGCAGTAGAGTAGCAGAAGCCGAAGAGGAGGACAACAATGAAGAGGATGTAGAAGGAGGAGTAGAAGAAGAAGAAGAAGAAGAGGAGGTGGCAGCAGACCTGCCTGCAAGCCGTGGAGGTGTCACCACCAACTCCGCTGCACAGCCACGCACTCCATCCTTGCCAGCGGTCACCAGGTTTACCCAATGTGGTGTATAAGTAATATACCTGCCCTGACCGTGCTTTGCAGACCAGGCATCCGTGGTCAAATGGACCCTTGACCCAACGCTTTGTACAAGAGATGACACCACTTGCCTTTCAACATCACGGTACAGTTTGCGTATCTCCTTTTTGGAAAAATAATTGCGGCCTGGTATGTTCCACTGCGGTGTACCAATCGCCACAAATTTTCAGAAGGCCTCAGAGTCTGCCAGCTTGTATGGTAACAGCTGGCGGGCTAACAGTTCCACAATTCCATACAACAATATTCTGCGCCTGAACTTCTATTAATGATGTCTACCTTATGATGGGGAGCCAGTAATGATAACACATTTTCCACACCAAATTACACCAATTCACTACTGTCTGCTTGACATGTTAACTTTATTCCAAAATGAATTGTATACACTGACTGGGCTAATACACTGTGCAGTCACACAGATGCAGTGGAAGGTATGCACTGACTGGTATAATACAATGTGCAGTCACAGATGCAGTGAAAGGAATGCACTGACTGGACTTATACAGTGTGCAGTCACACAGATGCAGTGAAAGGTAGGCACTGACTGGTATAATACAATGTGCATTCACAGATGCAGTAAAAGGTATGCACTTACTGGACTTATACAGTGTGCAGTCACACAGATACAGTGAAAGGTGTGCACTAACTGGTATACTACAATGAGCAGTCACACAGATGCAGTGAATGGTTTGCACTGACTGGTATAATACAGTCGGAAAACACACAGATGCAGTGAAAGGTATGCACTGACTGGTATAAAACAGTGTGCAGTCCCATATGTAGTGAAAAGTATGCACTGACTGGACTAATCCAGTGTGCAGTCACACAGATGCAGTGGAAGGTATGCACTGACTGGTATAATACAATGTGCAGTCACAGATGCAGTGAAAGGAATGCACTGACTGGACTTATACAGTGTGCAGTCACACAGATGCAGTGAAAGGTAGGCACTGACTGGTATAATACAATGTGCATTCACAGATGCAGTAAAAGGTATGCACTTACTGGACTTATACAGTGTGCAGTCACACAGATGCAGTGAAAGGTATGCACTGACTGGACTAATACAGTGTGCAGTCACAGAGATACAGTGAAAGGTGTGCACTGACTGGTATACTACAATGAGCAGTCACACAGATGCAGTGAATGGTTTGCACTGACTGGTATAATACAGTCGGAAAACACACAGATGCAGTGAAAGGTATGCACTGACTTGTATAAAACAGTGTGCAGTCCCATATGTAGTGAAAAGTATGCACTGACTGGACTAATCCAGTGTGCAGTCACACAGATGCAGTACAAGGTATGCACTTACTGGACTAATACAGTGTGAAGTCACATAGATGCAGTGAAAGGTATGCACTGACTGGTACAATACAGTGTGCAGTAACAGAGATGCAGTGAAAGGTATGCACTTACTGGACTAATACAGTGTGAAGTCACACAGATTCAGTGAAAGGTATGCACTGACTGGTATAATACAGTGTGCAGTCACACAGATGCAATGAAAGGTATGCAATAACTGGACTAATACAGTGTGCAGTCATAGAGATGCAGTGAAAGGTATGCACTGACTGGTGTAATACAGTGTGCAGTCACACAGATGCAATGAAAGGTATGCACTGACTGGACTAATACAGTGTGAAGTCACAGAGATGCAGTGAAAGGTATGCACTGACTGGTATAATACAGTGTGCAGTCACACAGATGCAGTGAAAGGTATGCACTGACTGGTATAATACAGTGTGCAGTCACACAGATGCAATGAAAGTTATGCACTGACTGGACTAATACAGTGTGTAGTCACAGAGATGCGGTGAAAGGTATGCACTGACTGGTATAATACAGTGTGCAGTCACACGGATGAAGTGAATGGTATGCACTGACTGGACTAATACAGTGTACAGTCACACAGATGCAGTAAAAGGTATGCACTGACTGGTATAATACAGTGTGCAGTCACACAAATGCAATAAAATGTATGCACTGACTGGACTAATACAGTGTGCAGTCACAGAGATGCAGTGAAAGATATGCACTGACTGGTATAATACAGTGTGCAGTCACACAGATAAAGTTAAAGGGATGCACTGACTGGCCTAATACAGTGTGCGGTCACACAGATGCAGTGAAAGGTATGCACTTATTGGTATACTACAATGAGCAGTCACACAGATGCAGTGAAAGGTATGCACTGACTGGTATAATACAGTGTGCAGTCACACAGATGCAGTGAATGGTTTGCACTGACTGGTATAATACAGTGTGCAGTCACACAGATGCAGTGAAAGGTATGCACTGACTGGTATAAAACAGTGTGCAGTCACAGATGTAGTGAAAGGTATGCACTGACTGGACTAATACAGTGTGCAGTCACACAGATGCAGTGGAAGGTATGCACTGACTGGTATAACACAGTGTGCAGTCACACAGATGAAGTGAAAGGTATGCGCCACTGACTGGACTAATACAGTGTGCAGTCACAGAGATGCAGTGAAAGGTATGCACTGACTGGTATAATACAATGTGCAGTCACAGATGCAGTGAAAGGTATGCACTGACTGGACTAATACAGTGTGTATTCACAGAAAAGCAATGAAAGGTATGCACTGACTGGTATAATACAATGTGCATTCACAGATGCAGTAAAAGGTATGCACTTACTGGACTAATACAGTGTGCAGTCACACAGATGCAGTGAAAGGTATGCACTAACTGGTATAATACAGTGTGCTGGGCCTGGCACAGGATAGCAAGGGCCAGTTGCGACAGACAGGGCTGTATATATGCAGTGTCAGTGTCACAAACACACAAACAAACACATCACAAGAACATTAGCTGTCAAAAGAGCTGTTTTGGGGTTCTTTTCAACAACAAATATCAGCAAGTAGCAAGCTAACAAGAGCTAACTAACGTTTTCCCTATCTCTCCAGCAGCAACCTTTCTCTTCTCTCACTAGCAGCAGGCAGCAGGCAGAGTGAGAAGATGTCCGACACTGCTGCCTTTTATAAGGGGGGGCAGGGGTCCATGAGGGAGTGCAGCCCGATTGGCTGCCATGTGTCTGCTGACTGTGATGTAGAGGGTCACAGTTTAGCTCAATAATGTGGTATAGGGGACGGGTCGAACTCGCTGTCTGTTCGTGGTTCGCTGCGAACGCGAACCGCTGAGATTCGTGTGAACAAGTTTGCCGGCGAACCGTTCAGGCCATCTCTACTTGGCAAGGAGTTATTTGGCTATATGTGGAATTTTTCTAGACCCCAAATAAGATATAATCCAGGTTTGGTGTATATCGATTGCAGAAGTTAACACTTAATGTCTGTCTCCCTGCTGGAACATGTTGTGCATTTTCAGGGGAGCTGTCCTGTGTTTCTTTTACAGAGCATGTGGTATTAAAATATCATCAATGTGTCCACTTTATCATATTCCTGAGATATCTGATTTTCATGTATTCAAACCTGATGCTGCACACCAGACACAACATACTTTGCATATAGAGAAATTAACTCACCCACAGCAGCTGCAAATTTGCAAAATGTACTTTCTACAGGAAAAATACTTAAAGTGAACCTGAGGTGAGAATGATATGGAGAATGTAATATTTGTTTCCTTTTGAACAATGCCAGTTACCTGGCAGTCCTGTTGATCCTCTGGCATCAGTAGAGTCACAACCCTGAAACAAGCATATGGCTAATCCAGTCACACTTGATTCAGAGCACCAGATGAATGGCTAAAATGATTGGAGACACAGGATCGCTGGACAGCCAGGCAGCTTGCATTGCTTAAAGGGATACTGTAGGGGGGGTCAGGGGAAAATGAGTTGAACTTACCCGAGCCTCTAATGGTCCCCTACAGACATCCTGTGCCTGCGCAGCCACTCACCGATGCTCCGGCCCCGCCTCCGGTTCACTTCTGGAATTTCAGACTTTAAAGTCTGAAAACCACTGCGCCTGCGTTGCCGTGTCCTCGATCCCGCTGATGTCATCAAGAGCGCACAGCGCAGGCCCAGTATGGTCTGTGTCTGCGCAGTACACTCCTGGTGACATCAGCGGGAGCGAGGACACGGGCGTGCAGGCGCAGTGGTTTTCAGACTTTAAAGTCAGAAATTCCAGAAGTGAACTGGAGGCGGGGCTGGAGCATCGGTGAGTGGCTGCGCCAACACAGGATGTCTGCGGGGGTCCATTAGAAGCCCCGGGTAAGTTCAGCTCATTTTCCCCCGACCTCCTACAGTATCCCTTTAAAGGGAAACACAGGTGCTTTGATTCAGCACTTTGAGAACATGCCACTTTTTTGCTATTCATTTTCGAGGCTTTCCCTCCTTATGGAGAGGCTCAATGATGGTTTACTGTACAACTGTCAGGTCAGCAGTCTTTCCCATGATTGTGATTCCATTTCCTACTGAACCAGACTGAGAGATCATTTGAAGGCTGAGGTGTTTTGGATTAATTTGCTAATTAGAGCCTGAAGACTTGAGCCTAGATTATTGAACCTTTTCACAATATTCAAATTTTCTGAGATTTAGATTTTGGGGTTTTCATAAGTCTTTTTTTTTTTTTTTTTGCGTCCAACTTAACTTTAAACTGCACTGCTTAAAGTGAACCTAAAGTCAAGTAAAAAAAATGAGATTAACTCACCTGGGGCTTCCCTCAGCCCACTGCAGCTGATCGGTGCCCTAGCAGCCCCGCTCCGATGGTCCAAGACCCGCCGGCGAACACTTCCGGTTTGGCTGTCACTGGCCGACAGGCATGGGAACGCGAGCGATTGTTCGCGTTCCCAGCCTGTATATCGCCCCCTATGCTGCTATTGCGGCCAGGAGGCCCATGCCTGTCGGCCGGTGACGGCCAAACCGGAAGTGTTCGCCGGCGGGTCCTGGACCATCAGAGCGGGGCTGCGAGGGCACCAATCGGCTGCAGGGGGCTGAGGGAAGCCCCAGGTGAGTTAATCTCATTTTTTTTTTACTTGACTTTAGGTTCACTTTAAGGCACTTTTATTGACCTGAAGAATCTGGCAGAGACCAGTAAAATGCACTGTCTTTTTATAATTGTACTTGAATAAATCTTACTTGATATAAACTTTCCTTTTTGACTGTGTTGTGTCATCTGGAGGGATATCCTTGTTTTATATATATATTTTTAATTTCTATACAACAGACATCCTGATAAATACATCACTGGGCACCTCAATCTTTCTACATTGCCTACTACACCTCTTTTGGAGGTGTCCCTCCCACTGGTGTGAAGCCACCCACAGCCAGTAAGGACCTGGGAGTGTGACTGCCCAGTTCC
The DNA here is from genome assembly GCF_040937935.1 of Hyperolius riggenbachi. NCBI lineage: Eukaryota > Metazoa > Chordata > Amphibia > Anura > Hyperoliidae > Hyperolius > Hyperolius riggenbachi. Next base: position 70,402,745 of record NC_090652.1, read on the forward strand.
ATGAGGACCTGGGATACCAGGTGGGCATGGCAATTTTCCCCATAGGTGACATACGATAATTGCAGGGTCTGCAACCCAGCTTTATGAGTATAACTACTCTTGTATTTTGAGCAATATCCAGTATCCTAAGTTACTGCACTATTTGACTCCTAATCTTAAATGTCACATAGGTTGTCATGGTTCCAATGCAGTGACCATTCCTAGTTTTACAATGGAAGAAAGAAATGGCACTCCTCTGAATAAATTGCAAACTTTGCTTTACTCCAAATGAATACAAGACAAAAATAACATATATTTTGCGATTTTCCCTTGGCAGACTCAAGGCACTTGAGCTGCAGCCACTGCAAATTTTTTAAGAGCTTATAGGATACAGAGGCATTTTCTCTGCAAAATGACATGCCTCTGTATCTTTCTGGAGCCCCTGCCTGTCCCCCCTGGGCTCTACTGTCCCCGCTCAAAGCTGGCGACAGGCTAGCGACAATCTGATTGTCACTAGACTCATGTTTACCTGCCAGCTTTCAATTAAATTGCTCCCCCCGCCTTTCTTGCATTGCCTCCCGTTTGTCGCTTCCCCGTCTCCACCAACCTGCTCTCCGCCTCTGTTGTCTCACACCCCCTCCCCCCGCATCCTCCAATAGGCAGCTAAGCCGCGACCCCGGAAATACTTCAGGGTCGAGGCCACCTTGTATTTCCTCCACCGGTAATTGGAGGTTTCACCGGCTGCGGAGGAGGAACAGGACAACAGAGAGCCACCTCGGGTTCTCTTTAAAGAGTAACTGTCAGGCTGCAGAAGCTAATTTAAACCTCTATTCTCCTGTGTTAAACAGTTTAGACAGAAGCCAAAAAGACATTACTAAAGATAAAAATCTCTCTTACATTTAATGTGTTCTTATCAGCAAAGCTAAGCTCCTAAGGAGGACGCAAGCCGCATTCCATACTGCAAAGCATTCTGGGGCCCTCCCCTCGGCTGCTAAGGAGAAGACGGGATCAAGTTTCAGCAGCTTCTAACTCAGTCCAGCCACAGCACAGATAAATCTCCGGGGCAGAGTACACTGCAGGAGTCAGCTATTGTTCCTAGCCACATGGCTCATTAATATTCACTGCACACTGTGTTATTCTGTACGAGCTCCTCTGTGAATAGGGAAGCAGGCAGGACATGACGACACATTTGGCTTCACAAACATGGAACCTGCCATGGGCTGTCAGGAGCATCATTCTCTGCATATACTATATAAATATTCTGTGAAATCCAAACGTGGACAGTGAAATGCATATGTAATGTAAGTACAGCCAATCTTTAGCTACTGATATATGTGTTTATTTTCTCTGAGACCTTATACCTAACAGCTCCTCTTTAAGCAGTCGAGCCCAAAGACTTCTTAAATCTTAATGAATAGGTGCTTACTAAACAGTAAGAGCTGAGATGTGAACCATGGTTTCCTTGCCTTAAAGGAACACTCCAGTGAGAAAAAGTAATCAGTTAAAATCTGACAGAACCAATAGGTTTTTGGTTAGACCATCTCCTCATAGGGGATTCTCGGGATTTTCTTTGTTGTCAAAAGCATTTTCTAAATGGCAGTTGCAAAGTCTAACTGACAAAGTAGTGTGCAATGGAGTTGGGAGGCCAGCTGGTCTCTTACTATTTTGGCAGTTAAACTGATGTTCAGGAAATGCTTTGGACAATAAAGAAAACCCTGAGAATCCCCCATGAGGAGGTAGACAAGTCCAAAACATGTCGGTTCTGTCAGATTTTAGCTGATTACTTTTTTTGGTACTTGTGTATTATCCCGTCTAGCAGAACGGGCTCGGCAGTTAGACAGGCTGGAAAAGTGTGCACTGTGCTTCTTGAGCAGCTGATTTACCACAGATCAGCTGCTCCGTTCCATTCAGCTTTCCTCATTCATTCAGCTTTCCTCACAGCAAGTCCTCTTCCCTGTAATGTGATTAGGCAGAGTTGATATGCCACTAGAATCACTTGTAATTCCCCTCCTCCAGGCTGGGAAGGCTTCATGCCTCTTTCATTATTGCTCTCTATTGTTCTGCGGTCTGATCTCTGATGGAAAAGCCAACACAGCACAGTGAGGAAAGCTGTGTGGAACGGGGCAGCTGATCTGTGGTGAATCAGCTGCTCAAGAAGCACAGTGCACACTTTTCCAGCCTGTCTAACTGCCGAGCCCGTTCTGCTAGACGGGATAATACACAAGTACCTTTTTTTTGCTGAAATCGTCTTTTAAAGGACACCTGAGGTAAAAATAAACAAATAAAATAAATGATTGTATCTCTCTTCCTTCTCCTAAAAAGTCAGGACTTAGTCAGCCACTTACATACCTGATATTTAACTCTTTCAGGCAAAGAAAGAGAAAAAAAACCCTGTGGTTTGCACTATCTGATTCCTGTCTTTGGAACAGTAGACTTTGACGGAATGTACATAATACTTTCTGCTTTCAGTGTCTCCACAGCTTTATCAGCAAAAGCAGAGAAAAAAAAAAAACAGAGAGAAAGAGAAATAGAGATATTGCTATAAAATGAAATGACCCATATGCGATTACATTTTTCACCTGAGTTTTCTTCTAGGTGATATTTTCACAACTTGTAAATAAAATGCCTTTTAAACCACCAGCAAGCAAAAAATACTCAAAATAATTTTGATAGTACTTTTTCACCTACTTTTTGGTACTTTTTCCATCATTAAGATGAAAAATTATCTCCTACGAGAAAACTCAAGTGAACAGGTGAATTGCATATGCCTCCTTGTCATTAAAATGCTTTTTACGCCCCCAATAAGCAAGAAAATACTCAGAATAATTTTGATATTATTTTGTCACCAACTTTTGGGTACTTTTTCAATTGTAAAATGGTAAAAAAACTATTATAAGGAGATGAGGAAAATGATCTTGTGGTATAAAAATTAGGGGAAAAGTTAACTGCCTATGGCCCATATGGAATTATTTTTTCTCCTGAGCGTTCTCATCTTCTTTTTCTCTTTAAGCTCCCTGCAATTTAAAAAGTGTCAGAAAGTAGGTGAAAAAGTACTTCCACGATTATTTTGTGTACCTCCTGGCTTGCTGGGGGTTTATATGCATTGTATAGACAAGGGCCCATATGCAATTCACTTTTTCACCTGGTTTCTCCTAGGTGATATTTTTAAACTCGTCAATAAAATGCATTTTAACCCCCCCCCCAGAAGGCAAGAATATGCTCAAAATAATTTTAATAGTACTTTTTCACCAAATTTTTGGTACTTTTTTAGTTGAAAAGTACTGGAAAGTTATTTAAAATCAAAGATGAAAAATTATCTCCTGGGAGAAAACTCAGGTGAAAAGGAGAATTGCATGTGGCCCAAGAGGTGTGTGAAAATATCACCTAGGAGAAAACCAAGGAGAAAAAAAAGTAAATTGCATATGGGCAAATTTCTGAATTTTCCTACAGGTGGAGATTACACAGTGAAAGTGATTTCATAAAATGAATATTAATATAATTTGCATGAATGATCCTTCTAAACAGGAGAGGCACTCGCATATAAACTCTGAGCTGTTCTGTGTTTTGCAGACAACGTTTAGAGCCTTTGTTGTGAGACTGAACGTCTTATTTCTCTGATGAAAATGACAAGTTACTATAAAGAGATTTGGGCCAGTCTTATAGCTCTTGAGGTTATTGCTGGCTTATTTTTAAATGTTTTTATAATATGTTGTTTTGTCCTTTCTGGTGTCAGAGAGAACGGGATCACACCATGCAATCTCATTTTGATTTGTGTTTGCACTGCCAGTGCAGGCAGCACTATCTTCATGTACTCAACTCTTCTAATAGCTGTGTTTGGGCAGTCATTATGGATTTTTCCTCATCTAAGACTGTTGTTGAACTTTATATCTATGTTCATCATGACCTCCACTGCCTGGCTCACCGCGACTTTGTGCTTCTTCTACTTCATAAAAATCCGACATTTCCGTCCAGGGTTCTTTGCCGGGTTAAAGATGAAAATGGACACAATGGTACCTCGATTGATACTAATAGTGGAATGTATCTGTCTGTCATTGAGTTTCCTTTCCTTCCTGGTTATTGATATGGATGGAAGAAACTCAAACAACACCGGGATAGCCTCAAAACTCCACAACCAGAATCTGAATGTCGTGACTTATATTGCAATCCTAAATTCCGTTCCAGTTCCAGTCATAATATCAACAACAGTTGCCAGCATTCATTTTCTCTTCATGAACAATATCCATGTCAAGGGTGATGTAGGGACATCTGGCCATGTGAGAGTGAAAGATTATCAAAGTGTAGTTCAGACTATGATCTACTTCTTAATTTTATATGCAGTAATAACGGTCATTTCTGTAATAATTGGACTAAGAATATTTGAAGTTCAGAGTTGGGGGACATGTCTTTGTTTAATGATTTACTATTCATTTTCACTGTCCCAGGCCAGTCTCGTGATAAGTGTCAACCCTAAACTCAAAGAAGCTTTGAAACGCCTTTTCACTCCAAAGAACAATTTCAACATTGTTTGAAAACAAAATATATTGTGGCTACATTAAACTGAACAAGTTTATAAAGACTTAAAGAGTCACTGTAGTGAAAGTAGCATAATGATTACAATTGCTTATTGTTTACAATATTTATTTATGTTTATTATTTGGTCATTGTTTGACCATTGTAAAAGCTTCCCTCTCTCTGATTTCACATTCGGAAATTTATCACTGGTGGTGACACCTTTAGTTCTGCCAGGTGATCTGTACGGAATGTTTGTTACTGAGAGTTCTATGCACAACAGGCAGTCGGCTTGGCAGTTGGAAAAAAGCTGTTATTTCCCACAATGCAATGAGGTTCATAGACAGAAAACTGACAGGACCATGGTCACGACATCATACTGTGGGAGGGGTTTCACCACAATATCAGGCATACAGACCCCTTTAATGATCTCTTTGAGAAAAGGTAAAGATTTCTCGTGGGAAAGGAGGTATCTGCTACTGATTGGGATGAAGATCAATCCTGGGTTATAGTTCCTAATTAAGCTAATTATTAAATAAAATAGGACAATTTCCAACTTTATTAGAACATGCTAAAACATAACACCATACGGTGCTAGTCTTAAAAAGACTAATATCCACACAAATTTTTTTTTTTAAAAGGATCTCACGTTTATGAACACCTGAAACATGTACACAACATGGTAAGAGGTGCTTAAAAACATAAAACTACATTAAAACCAATAAAAGGAATCAATGAGAGCTCAGTACTTGTGGAAACAATAAAAAAAAAACACAGACACCTGGAGCTTGATTTGGTGACGTATAGCAGGCCTTCGGCAAAGTTGTATCAAATAAACGAAATACCCACAAACATGGTTTGCTTCAGGAGGCAATCACTGATTTGGGCATGTGGGGAAGTACCATCCCCACTTGGCCTTTAGGAAGGATGTGGCAGTCACAGCTTGAGGAAAAGTGTTTACTCCATAAGAGCCCTTGTGGAGTGAGTCCCTTTGCAAGAGTTACTCTAGTAAGATTATTAGTAGATAGGAGACACCCAAAAGGATATATCAATCAGTAAAAAAGTAACAGTGCTTCTGTATATAACATACATGAAAAGGACCTTCCTTAATCTTTTCGGGACCGCAGCATTAGATCCTACGCCGCACTTGTGGCTGTTCTAGCCTGATGCGGCGTAGGATCTACGCCGGCCCGCAGTTTCCGCTCGTGCGCACCCGGAGGGGGAGATTAAGCTGTCATATGACAGCCGGCATCTCCCCTAGTGATCAGCAGCCATCACGTATGGCTGCGGATCACGTGATCACTACGATCGCCGTCCGATCGTAGTGATCAGTTTGACAGCTGCGGCGGCAGGGGGGAAAAGAAGAGGATCCACTAACCTCCCTGCCGTTCCTGCGACGATCGGCGCCCCCCTCCGTGCCGATCGTCGCAGGAACGGCAGAAGCTGATGTGACAACAAATACAGATGGTGTTTGGTGCAACACTAATACTGATAAGAGCTGTACCTCACCAGAGGAGCTGGTGGGTACTATCAGTAAAGAGCCTCTCACCAGAGACGAGGGCCCTCTGGTGAGAGTAGAGTAGTCAGACAGATCGGGTTTGGCAACAGACGACAGATGCAGTACAAAATCGGAAGGCAGAGACAGAAAGATATAAACAGGCAGGGTAGGCAACAAGATCAGCTGTGCAAAGGTACAGAATCACTTAGCAAGAGAGTGGTCAGAACGAGCCAGAGTCATATACAATATTAAACAGTAAAACAATTCCCATCGTGTGTGAAATCCCCGGTTTCCTCCCGGATCAAAGCACACCGGAACTATCTAAGGGTCTGAGCGCTAACACGAAGTATTCGCAACAGCAGACAAGTTGCGAGTGACACGGCAAGGCTTATGAAGCAGAGGGAGACCCTCCAGGCACGTCCCCAGTGATCAACCAATGGGGAGTGGCAAGCGTCCCCTCTGACGTCAGCCGACCAGCCGGTCAGCTGACGCGCCTCCTCCCCACATAAAGGTCCTGTCTACGCGCGCACGCGCGACAGGGCAACCCTATATGCAACTGACAGTTCCGTCCTCGGCGTGCTAGACGCCTGAGGCTCGGAAACACTGCTGGTCAGAGCGCTGGAGGCAGCTGCGGTGGTAGCACTGTTCACTGCAGCTGCCTCTTCAGCATATGTTACACTATCCCAGTCTGCATGGGTGACAAGGGGTTGAAGCGGCTCAAGTGGGGGGACCCCACACTGTCAGTTTTAATGATATACATACAATGTGTATACAGAACCCAGAATACAGTACAACAAGGGCATGCCAAATCTACTTCCTTGCCTAGGACCCCATTACATCTTAATCCATCTCTGTCTCCATGTAGTATGAGTAGGGATGGTCGGAAATGCTAATTTCCATTTCCGCTGAAAATCCACGTTCCGTAATTGCCAATTAATGCTATCGCTACCGAGTTCGCTTTCCGCTAACGATTTATTTTCGCAGTAATTTCTGCCGAATTTAACATCGATTTTTTTCAAAAACTACAAAGTCTTTTTAAAATATTTTTGTCTTCTTGTTTCCATTTGTCTGCTTAACATTCCCTGAAAATTTGGTGTTTCTAGCTCTTATGGAGGATTTGCTATTAACCTCTAAAGTTGGCATAATACTGCATACAGGTAATGCAAATTTTCTGCATTTTACATTACAGTCAACAGCATCCAACTTTGGGGTTTAAGGCAGTGGCGGCTCCAGCTTCAGATTTTTGGGGGGGCTCAAAGGGGGCACAATGGCCGGCAGACGGGGCACAGGGGGAAAAAAATGGGCGTGGTCATGACATCATGTGGGCGGGGCTAACTGAAATGTAGTTATACCAACTAATGTAGTTACATAAGGAAAAAAAAATGAAGTAAATGCACATAATGACAGACAGCGTTTCCCCAGTAAATGAACGACAGCGTTTCTTTCACCACATAAGAGACCATTTCACCAGTAAATGCACGTAATGACAGACAGCTTTTCACCAGTAAATGCACGTAATGAGAGACAGCTTTTCACCAGTAAATGCACGTAATGACAGACAGCTTTTCACCAGTAAATACATGTAATGAGAGACAGCATTTCACCAGTTAATGCACATAACGACAGACAGCGTTTCCCCAGTAAATGCACGTAATGAGAGACAGTGTTTCACCAGTAAATGCACATATTGACAGGCAACCTTTCACCAGTAAATGCACGTAATGACAGCCAGCCTTTCACCAGTAAATACATGTAATGAGAGACAGCGTTTTACCAGTAAATGCATGTAATGACAGACAGCCTTTCACCAGTAAATGCATGTAATGACAGACAGACAGTGCCAACCAGGAATTACCGTGTCCCCAGGGCCAAGTATAGCCAGGTGTACAGATGTCCCCAGGTGGGGTGGCAGTGGAGAGAGAAAAGGGAGCGATGGGCACAGTGGTGGGGAAGGGGGGACGTCTCCCTCACCTTGGGGCTCCCATTTTTTCTCGCTCTCCCTCCAGATATGAGCGGTGGGTGCAGGGGCGTAACTTGATATCATTGGGCCCCCTGCAAAACTTTGGATGGGGCCCCCCAAAGCTAATCTGGGCTTCATCCTCGTACAAGCGCCCCACGTGGTTGCCTGCATAACGTGAGTGCATCATGTGACATCACACATGCTCCCACACATACACTGGCAACCACATGGGGAATGTATGAGGACAGTGCCAGCGATGGACAGGTAAGTATAGAGCAACGGGGGTAGGGAATATTTTACATTAAGGGGGACAGTTTGGGGGGCACAAGGCGGCGTCAAAAGCCTGATTCCTGAGAGATTTCATGCTGAAACCGATCGGGAATCAGCCTGCGGTGTATGAGCAGCCGACAGCTCTCTCTCTCTAATCAGAGAGAGATCTGTCTCTAGGTCAATCTGTCCATAGAGCTTCTGATGTGTGGGCACCTTAAGAAACAGGTGTACTTAACCCTTTCAACAACTCAGCTGTGTTGATTGCAAAGGTTCTGGCATTCCTTTTGCACAAGTGTATTATGCATGTTAAACAGTGAGCTCTGCACTATTCTTATAGCAACATCTAGTGAGTGAGTGTACATACAGAACAGGAGGAAGCATATAGATTTTATAAGAATAGTGCAGAGCAAATACCTTAGTGGAAAAGAAATGCCTTTGCATGCAACACAGGCAGCTGAACTGCTGAAAGGGTTAAGTAACCCCTCCCCCCATTACTGGGAGAGCAGCCAGAAATGCCTGAGATAAGCTCACCCTGGTGTGTGTAGAGTCCAGGCTCAGGGAAGCGTCTGGTGGTCCCGCTGTGTGAGGAAGAGAGGGAGTTCCTGTCAGGCAGCATACCAAAGTCAAATCTAGCGCGGTGAATGAGGCTACACGTGGGGAGGGGGAGGGAGGCAGAGATCACATGCACAGGCAGCCTGCAAATCTCACCCATCCCTGCTAGAGCTTCTCGTCTCCTATGACTCCGCCTACTTTTCTACATCCAACGGGCATCAAACTGACCAGCCTGCTTCAGTCCTATTGGCTGGCAGCAGCAGCAGAACGCACGCTGCTTTGCTTATACGTCCTCAGACAGCCAGCTAATCTTGTTTGCATAATTTTAACATTCATGCGTCTCCCGGAGCTGTGTGTCATCGGGCAACCCTGCGGAGGGGGGGCTTGTGGCGGGGCTGACAGCTTGTCAGCTGGGGCTTAAGCCTGGGTAAGCCCCAGTGTAGCGCCGCCACTGGTTTAAGGGCAAAGCCCCCGTAGTTTCTACAAATGCCAAATTTTCAGGAATTGTTGTTAAGCAGAAAAGTGGAAACAAGAAGAAAAAAAGATTTCAAAAAGACAATGTTAAAATCGGCAGAAATTACCGCAAAACTCCGCACTGGAACCGCTGTGCAGTATGATGCCGACTTTAGAGGTTAATAGCAAATCCCTCATAGGTGCCACCACATTTTCAGCAAAAAAGTAGGAACAAGAGGGAAAAACATCTTTCAAAAAGACCTTGTAGTTTTTGAGGAAATTGATGTTAAAATTGGAGGAAATTTCGGCGATTTCTGCAAAAATGTCCGCAAAAATTTGCCTACCCCACTTCCATTACCGATTTCAGAATTTTGACGTGGAAATGCGATTTCCGAATAGAAATTCGGAAATTTAATTTCCGCGGAATCCGAACGAGCATACCTAAGTATGATGGTCAACAGATATTGAAAACTATGTGCAGATTGTGTAGGTTAATCCTCATACTACAGACAGGTGGTAAAATTGGTCAGTGATTGGCCAATTATAATTGAAGGTGTGTATCAGGCTTTAGTTACAGATATGCAAGTTCCCAACGGGCAATAAAGCCTGGTACACACTTTAAATTATAGTTGGTCAATCGCTGACCAAGTTTACCATTTCCATGTAGAATGAGAGTTTACCTACACAATCTGCTCATAGTATTCAATATCCGTTGACCCTCATACCACATGGAGGTGGTAAAATTGGTCAGGGATTGACCAATCATAATTGAAAGCATGTGCCAGGCTTCATTTGCTAGTATTTAGCTAAAACCTTTTTACTTGCATTCTTCATTGAAAACATTATTGGCAGATATTTTAATTTGGCTTGTTCTGATACTTCTGCAAGATTCATAATTTATCCTCCAATTATAATAATACAAATTCTCAAAATGTCTCAATCATGCCTCAAGAACAACAAAAATTGCAAGGCTGACAAAGATAATGTGACAATGATTGTAGTAGTAGTAGTAGCAGCAGCAGCAGCAGCAGCAGCAGCAGCAGCAGCAGCAGCAGCAGCAGCAGTAGCAGTAGTAGTAGCAGTAGTAGTAGTAGTAGTAGTAGTAGTAGTAGTGTATAAGTACATCATTTCATATATATTTTTATCATTAGGTTGCAATGGATCTGTGTAAAGGATTGCGGAATGGCCGCCGCGTGTTCTGACGGTGTGGCGGCTGTTTCCGCGTCCGCTCCGGCGGTTTGCGCGCGGCGGCATGTGTCTGATGTGATACAGCCTTCCTGTGCACATAGGCTGCGGAATACACGCGCGCGGCAAGATAGAAGCTTTATGGGAAGCAGAGAGGGATCAGCTGACCCCGCTGGTCAGAGGATCCCAGGATGGATGTGGATTGGCTGGAAAGGAATGGGCGGCGCTGGCCAGCACCGCACTATATAACCACTTGTCCCTCAGTCTCACATTGTCTGCCGTTGCAAATGCTTCATGTGTTAGCACACAGACGTCAGTCAGATCCAACAGTGTGGTTGAACCAGGAAGGACCTGGGAATCCACACTGAGCTAGATTACTTTCTCATGTTATGTTATCATATGTTATGCTTTAGACCAGTTCCAGGGTGTTGTGACTACGGACCTCACACCCAAGACTAGGATACTGTGTCAGTTATATGTTATGCTTTAGACCAGTTCCAGGGTGTTGTGACTACGGACCTCACACCCAAGACTAGGATACTGTGTCAGTTATATGTTATGCTTTAGACCAGTTCCAGGGTGTTGTGACTATGGACCTCACACCCAAGACTTGGATACTGTGTCAGCTGTATGTTATACTTTAGACTAGTTCCGGGGTGTTGTAACTACGGACCACACACCCAAGACTAGCATTGTATACCTGTACTTCCTCAACTCACCACTAGGGTGAGAGAGATATGATCTCTTATTCTGATAGGGCAATCTGTTCTTATTAGCAGCAGGGCTTCCTGCAACCAGACCCAGGTCCCTCTCCTAGGGAGCCTTTGGTTTAAGGGATTCACCTACAGCCAGGGGTGAATTCTCTTCTCTTTACTAACCCCAGTTCCACTGGCGTTCTCTCTCAAAGTGTTATTGTTACCATTCACTCATTCCTCAGGTGTCCAGAGGTTAGACATACCTGGATGATTAGTGATTCTGCAGATCATTCATATTCTGGTGTATATCTGCATTATTGGTGAGTCTGCAGCCCACCAATAATCAGATTCTCTCTGCGTGTTGACACCAATTGTTACAATCTGATAGAGTTAATTATTTTTCCTGTAGCAAATACTGTAGATGCTGTTTTGCAAATAAGCAGCTGCTGCGAGTGAGATTATTTTTCTATATGTAAATATCTTGTGTCTGGTGCACAACATTACAACTCAGGGAAGTTTGAATACATGGAAATCTGATCTCTCAGACATGCGATGAATAGAACACATTGATGATCACATTATAATATCACAGCCCTTGAAAAACAATTCAAAGGACCACTTTAAAAATATTTAGAAAAATCAGAGAGACACACTTAAAGAGAACCCGAGGTGTCTTCCAAAGAATGAAATCCGCATACAGAGGCTGGGTCTGCCTATGCTGCCCAGCCTCTGTTGCAATCTCAATCTCCCCTACGTTCCCCCGGCGCTCTGCTATGCCCCATAAATCACAGCCGCGCGGTCGACACGCAGCGTGTCGCAGCAGGCTGTGTTTACCTCTGTAGTGTCACTCTGCATGCTCCCCCACCTCCTGCATAGCTCCAGTCCCCACCCGCATCCCTTCCCTCCCCGCTGATTGGAGGGAAGGGACGCGGGCAGGGACCGGAGCTATGCAGGAGGCGGGGGGAGCAGCGAGAGTGACACTACAGAGGTAAACACAGCCTGCTGCATGTCGACAGTGCGGCTGGAATTTATGGGGCATAGTAGAGCGCAGGGGGAACATAGGGGGGATTGAGATAGCAACAGAGGCTGGGCAGTATAGGCAGACCCAGCCTCTGTGTGCAGATTTTATTCTTAGGAAGCCACCTTGGGTTCTCTTTAATGACAAGTATTCATTTCTGTGATAGACATACAGGCTTTATCAGTTGGCTTTGCCATGGAATCATCCACAATGATACAACCAAGGGTTACTGTGAAGTAGGAATGGTCAAAAATGCCCATTTCTGATTCTGCAGATGTTCTAATGTCCACCTATGACAACTTCCGATCTTCCATTTTTTCTGATGTCCGATTTTTTCCAATTTCCAAGGAGTATGTTATTTGTCATTTTTTTGCGTCAGAGAATGCAAAAAATGAAAAATAAAAACAGAAATTGTAAAAATGGAAAATCTGTCTTGGGATTGTTCTAAAATGACTGCATTCTCTAATTGGACCAATGTTTCTAAGTTCTACAATTGGGCAAAAATGACTGCGTTGCAATAAATCGGATTTCCAATTTCCGATTTCCATTTTGTGAATTCTGATCGGAAATGTGGATTTCAGATTGGAAATGTGGAAATTTTAATTCTGCAGAATAAATAGGCCCTGGGCCCATATGCCTGGGAGGGCAGGGTTCTATACCAATGATGCTGAAACCAGGGCAACCAGGTAAACAGTCAGGAGATATGTTTTAAAAAATCTGCATGTATCAACAATACTTGCCAAACCAAGTAAAAAAAAATAAAAAAAAATAAATTATATATATATCTGGCAAAACATGTCATGAATAAATGTTTTTTTCAACAGACGTACAAATTATTACCATGTGTAAGGAACATGTGGTAGTGTGTGGGTGCGAGCACGAGCACACACAGTGGGCGATTGCAGCAGGGTTAATCTGGGGCTAATGGGCGCCGCCCACTAGTATGCTGACCGGTAAATGGGAACACATGTTCCCATCCACTTAGGTGAATGAGAACATGTTATATGTAGCTCGCTGCAAACACCCACTCTGTGTGCTCGTGCACGCTCCCATGCACTCCCACATATATGACCTCCCTGAGATTATAGTTGTATTAGGTAGATAGGTGTGCCCCTAGGTATTAGTATTAGTTAGCCAGATGTGTCCCACAATCAGCAGTATTACATAGCCGGGTGACACCCCCCATCCCCCACAGCATTATATGATAACACATGTTCCCATTCACTAATCAAAGTGTCTGTAATCAATGATCACCGGCATCAGTAAGATGCTGGTGGTCATTGTTGACAAAGTGAAAGTAAAACCACACACACAGCACTTCCTGTGTACTGTTCAGGAATTAAGGAATAAAGTAAAAAGACACCCTAGGTACATTAACCACTTATTGTATTTACTGCACTATATCTGTGCCTTCAAAACTTCATCGGAAGTCCCAGGGATGTAGATATGTGTCTATTACAACTGTGCACTCCCGCTCGCTCCTGCATTCGTTCTCACTGCCAATCATTAAAGTTTCCATTCATTAATCTAAGTCCCTGTGTCAATGATTGCCGGCATCAATGAGATGCTGCGGTCATTGCAACTAACGGAAGTTACACATCCACGCATTACTTCCTGTTCACTTACTAATAGTATGCACAGGAAAGTAATGCTCGAGGACATCTTGTGGCCAAGTAGTAAAATTACACCTACTAGTTTAACATTTAACAATTTCTGCCTGTTGTGATATATTGCTCTGCCATCGACTAGCAATGTATCTATACAGCACTGTTTCTTAATAAAAGTCCTGCACTTACATTTAAAATGAACCCCTTACCTCCCACACTCTCCCATAGTTATCCAAAAAAAAGGCCTTTTGCATAAAAAAAAACAAAACCTTATATTAAAATTCATAAATAGTTACCTTAAGGACTGAACTTTATTAATATGTATGTGAAGAGGTTATATTACTGTTATTTTTAAAAATATGGGATTTTAATTAGCAATGGATGCAACACTGAAAAAATGCACCTTTATTTCCAAATAAAATATTGGCCCCATACATTTTACTAGGGAAATATGTTAAACGTTGCAATAACCAGGACGAATGGGAAATAAAATAAAATAATATAATTAAAATATGTGGGTTTTATACACAGTAGAGCATTTTATTTTAAAACTATAAGGGCTGCAAACTGAGAAATAATGATTTTTCCCATGTTTTATTTCCCCCATTATTTAACCCCATAGTTACCAAAATAAAACACTTGTTAAAAAAATGACTTTAAAAAAACAACAACAAATAGTTATCCCCTAGGGAGTCGGCACTCAACTTTTTTTTTTTCGTCATAAACTTTTTTTTATTGTAAATTATAAAAGATTAGATTACAGCTTCAAAAGATAAGTAGTTCAGAAAGAAAGAACAGATCATTAGCTTAGAGAAAAGCATAATAACAAATATTATGGAAAAACATAAACAGACTAAACTTATGCCAGTGTTTAGGCAATCATTAAAGTGCTTCCACAGTGGCATGTACACAACCCATTAGGTAGCCAGAGGGAAAGCTGTAGTAGGAGTTACTTAAACCGATGAACCCAGTGGGCCAGCACTGACCCCCGTCAGTTAGAACAATCATCAAATTAAATGGAAACAGGCAAGTATAAACAAGGGAGAACAAATACAAATGAGTATAGATAAACAAAGGCAAATGAATTAACAGCATTATTGTAACACCTACGTAAAACACAGATCTGTATGCGAGTATTAATAGTAATATAGTAATATATCAACCCTTCTCTTGCATGTGGCCAAAATGTGCGTCACTAGATCAGATAATTGTTTGGGAAGATGTATCTGCTTATGACTTCAATGATAGCTCTCTGAAAATATATAGTTGTCTACATTGAGACCAAGCCTAACTTTCACCTTCTGTTCCATTAAAACAATGAGTATAGTATTAGCTAATAACTGAGGGAATAAAAAATTCTTCTGTTGACTTCCAATTGGATGAGATCAATGATAAAGCGCTAAAAATAATGTGACATACCAAAGGCCGTGTGTAGATAGGGAGATCATTTATATCCACCAGCAATTGTGCCAGTTTGGGATGAAGAATGAAGCTTGGAACCAGGGCTCTGCTTATATAATTCTCAACTTTGGACCATAGTCTTGAGATTATGTGGCAGCTCCAAAACATATGGAGGAAAGTTCCTATTTCTTTTCTCACATTTCCAACAAACTGGAGTTGAATCAGAAAAGGAGGCTATCTGTCTTGGAGTTCTGTACCACCTATATAATATTTTCCTTGACATCTTCCAATGGTTGTTGCATTTGGACAATTTGGAAATGTTTCTAGCTGCTGAAGTTAGTTGATCTACTGAAATTGTACTGGCAAGATCTGAGGACCAAACCGAGGCATATTTCTTCAGTGGTGAAATTGTATTAGGACGTAGTGCCCCATACCAGACTGAGATACTGCCCTTATACAGTGGGTTGCAAAAGTATTCGGCCCCCTTGAAGTTTTCCACATTTTGTCACATTACTGCCACAAACATGCATCAATTTTATTGGAATTCCACGTGAAAGACCAATACAAAGTGGTGTACATGTGAGAAGTGGATCGAAAATCATACATCATTCCAAACATTTTTTTTACAAATAAATAACTGCAAAGTGGGGTGTGCATAATTATTCGGCCCCCCTGAATTAATACTTTGTAGAACCACCTTTTGCTGCAATTACAGCTGCCAGTCTTTAAGGTATGTCTCTACCAGCTTTGCACATCTAGAGACTGAAATCCTTGCTCATTCTTCTTTGCAAAACAGCTCCAGCTCAGTCAGATTAGATGGACGGCGTTTGTGAACAGCAGTTTTCAGATCTTGCCACAGATTCTCGATTGGATTTAGATCTGGACTTTGACTGGGCCATTCTAACACATGGATATGTTTTGTTTTAAACCATTCCATTGTTGCCCTGGCTTTATGTTTAGGGTCATTGTCTCAAGTCCTTTGCAGTCTCCAAGAGGTTTTCTTCCAAGTTTGCACTGTATTTGGCTCCATCCATCTTTCCATCAACTCTGACCAGCTTCCCTGTCCCTGCTGAAGAGATGCATCCCCCGAGCATGATGCTGCCACCACCATATTTGACAGTGGGGATGGTGTGTTTAGAGTGATGTGCAGTGTTAGTTTTCTGCCACACATAGCTTTTTGCATTTTGGCCAAAAAGTTCCATTTTGGTCTCATCTGACCAGAGCACCTTCTTCCACATGGTTGCGGTGTCCCCCACATGGCTTGTGGCAAACTGCAAACGGGAGTTCTTATGCTTTCTGTTAGCAATGCCTTTCTTCTTGCCACTCTTCCATAAAGGCCAACTTTGTACAGTGCATGACTAATAGTTGTCCTATGGACAGAGTCTCCCACCTGAGCTGTAGATCTCTGCAGCTCGTCCAGAGTCACCATGGGCCTCTTGACTGCATTTCTGATCAGCGCTCTCCTTGTTCGGCCTGTGAATTTAGGTGGATGGCCTTGTCTTGGTAGGTTTACAGTTGTGCCATACTCCTTCCATTTCTGAATGATCACTTGAATAGTGCTGCTTGGGATGTTCAAGGCTTCGGATATCTTTTTGTAGCCTAAGCCTGCTTTAAATTTCTCAATAACTTGATCCCTGACCTGTCTTGGACCTGTCTTGTGTGTTCATTGGACTTCATGGTGTTGATGCTCCCAATACTCTCTAGACAACTTCTGAGGCCCTCACAGAGCAGCTGTATTTGTAATGACATTAGATTACACACTGGTGCACTCTATTTAGTCGTTAGCACTCATCAGGCAATGTCTATAGGGAACTGACTGCAAACAGATCAAAGGGTGCCGAATAATTATGCACACGCCACTTTGCAGTTATTGATTTGTAAAAAAATGTTTGGAATCATGTATGATTTTCGTTCCACTTCTCATGTGTACACCACTTTGTGTTGGTCTTTCATGTGGAATTCCAATAAAATTGATTCATGTTTGTGGCAGTAATATGACAAAATGTGGAAAACTTCAAGGGGGCCGAATACTTTTGCAACCCACTGTATATACCCGTATAGTTCAGCATGGTTAGTATAGTCGGATGCAGTCTGGGAGTCACCAATCTGTTAGATTTGAGAAAATGAAATACTCTATGATATGTAAATAATTGTGATTGGGATAGGGTATGTTGAAGGTTGAGAGCTGCAAAGGATTTAATATGAGGGCCTACAAAAAGATCTTGAATTGAAGTCATCCCTAAATCTATCCACGATTTTAGGTTGAGGTCTGGAATTAAATGTTCAAGGACTGTTATTGGTGTGTGGAACTTAATTGATTTTGAAGGAGGAGGAGGATGTTTGACAAAATACTCCCAAGACTTTAGAGATGCTTGGATAGGGGCGTATTCAGAGGGAGTAGGTTTGTTACCCATGATAATGCTAATTAAGATATCTCTCAAACTGGATCCCATTATATGGGTTTCCATTTTTACCCACGTTTTTTTCTGAATTTATATTCCACCAGTGTCTGATCATATCTAGGTTAGAAGCATGGTAATACATTTCAACATTTGGAAGGCTCATACCTCCAAGATTCCTTGGAAGTGTCATAAATTGATAAGATGTTTATACTTTCTTTCCATTCCAAATAAAAGTATTAATACTTTTTTTATATCTGAAAACCAGGATTTGGGGATTGGTATCTGAATTGTACACAGGAAATATAGTATTTTGGGAAGGATAAATAAAGGCTGAGCATTCCTTCTCAATATCAGTCAAAAGAGGGATACAATTATGCTTGAACAGTGTTGATGAGGATTTTGTTAGTTGGATGCCTAAATAAGACACTGCCTCGTCTGCCCAGGTAATTCCGTATTTTTGTTGTATAGAACGTTTTATGTTTGAAGGAATATTCATTCCTAAAACGTATGATTTATGTAGATTCAATTTACATAGGGAAACATCTGAGAAGCTTTTCAAATCTTGAATAATTTGGGGGAGAGATGATAAGGGGTTTGTTAAAAGTAAAGCTACATCATCAGCAAACATGCTGATGACATGTTCCGTGCCCTTAACATTCACTCCAGAAATTAAAAGATTAGATCAGATTTTTGGAGCTATAGTTTCCATGACTAACACAAAGATAATTGGGGATAGTGGACATCCCTGTCGTGTCCCATTTGATATGGAAAAAAGGTTTCAAAAGAAAACCTGAGGCATTGACCCGAGCAGACGGTGAAGTGTATAGGGCCATGATGGTGGATAGTATCATTCCTGAGAATCCCAGTTTAACCAGCAACGCCCTCAGAAATTGCCAGTGAACTCTGTTGAATGCCTTCTCCGCATACAAAGTTACAAGCCTATTGGCTAATAATTTGGCGTACAATTTCAGGTCTGTATTAAGCAATGATATCGGTCTATAGTTGGCAGTACTATTAAGATATTTGCCAGGTTTGGGAAGGACCGTGATAATGGCTTCTAGATGTTCTTTGGGAATATTGTCTAATATAGAAAATGCATTAAATAAATCTGTTAAGAGAGATGATATTGTGGGTGCCAAAGTCATGAGAAACTCATTTCCAAACCCATCAGGCCCAGGTCCTTTGTTTCATTTAAGGGTTTTTATCGTAGCTAAGACTTCTTCCTTTTGGAAGGGAGTGTTAAGTGTGTCTAACTGAGAGTCCGATAGCTGAGGAAGATTAATGGAAGATAGGAAAGAGTAAATAGTTTCTTCCATCAGTTGCTAGAATCTGCTGATATATTGTATAGAGAGGCATGATAGTAACACAATAAATTGGCGATATGTTTGGTGTTATTAGTTGTTTCGTCAGGAGTGTTGAAGAGATTGGATCTTTGCTTTTACTTGTCTTTGTTTCAGTAATTTGGCTAAATATGCCGCAGTTTTTTTATTCTGAAAATAAAAATTCAGCTTAGATTTTTGAAGGGAAAATCGTATCTTGCTTGTGAGAGGGTAGCTAATTGCTGTCGCAGGTCAAAGAGTTTTCTTTCCAGTTCAATAGAAGGGGATTACTTATGAAGTTTTTCATGACTCTGGATTTGTTCTAAGAGGGCATCATATTTCTTAGTTCTTTCTTTTTTCAGGTAGGAATCTTGTCTAATCAGAATGCCTCTGGCGTAGGCTTTTAATGTTGACCATATACTGGTTACCTTCATGTTAGGTTAATTTGTATGAATTCTTTAATATCCTTACTCAATTTCTCGATAAAGGTATTGGTTAACTAATAGTACCCCATTAACTTGATCAGACCTGTTACTTATTATGATCCATGTCAACATACCCTAGGTTAGTTACATAGTTACATAGTTACTTTGGTTGAAAAAAGACATACGTCCATCGAGTTCAACCAGTACAAAGTACAACTCCAGCCTGCTCCCTCACATATCCCTGTTGATCCAGAGGAAGGCGAAAAAACCCTTACAAGGTAAAAATTCCTTCCCGACTCCAGATGGCAATCAGATAAAATCCCTGGATCAACATCATTGGCATTACCTAGTAATTGTAGCCATGGATGTCATTCAACGCAAGGAAAGCATCTAAGCCCCCTTTAAATGCAGGTATAGAGTTTGCCATAACGACTTCCTGTGGCAATGCATTCCACATCTTAATCACTCTTACTGTAAAGAACCCTTTCCTAAATAAATGGCTAAAACGTTTTTCCTCCATGCGCAGATCATGTCCTCTAGTCCTTTGAGAAGGCCTAGGGACAAAAAGCTCATCCGCTAAGCTATTATATTGCCCTCTGATGTATTTATACATGTTAATTAGATCTCCTCTAAGGCGTCTTTTCTCTAGACTAAATAAACCCAGTTTATCTAACCTTTCTTGGTAAGTGAGACCTTCCATCCCACGTATCAATTTTGTTGCTCGTCTCTGCACCTGCTCTAAAACTGCAATATCTTTTTTGTAATGTGGTGCCCAGAACTGAATTCCATATTCCAGATGTGGCCTTACTAGAGAGTTAAACAGGGGCAATATTATGCTAGCATCTCGAGTTTTTATTTCCCTTTTAATGCATCCCAAAATTTTGTTAGCTTTAGCTGCAGCGGCTTGGCATTGAGTACGATTATTTAACTTGTTGTCGATGAGTACTCCTAAGTCCTTCTCCAAGTTTGATGTTCCCAACTGTATCCCATTTATTTTGTATGGTGTTAGACCATTGGTACGACCAAAATGCATGACTTTACATTTGTCAACATTGAATTTCATCTGCCATGTATGTGCCCATATAGCCATCCTATCCAGATCCTGTTGCAATATAACACTATCTTCCTTAGAGTTGATGATTCTGCACAATTTTGTATCATCTGCAAAAATAGCAACATTGCTCACTACTGTATCCACTAGGTCATTAATAAATAAATTGAAGAGCACTGGACCCAGTACAGACCCCTGTGGGACCCCACTGCTAACAGTCTCCCATTTTGAGTATGATCCATTGACCACAACTCTTTGTTTTCTGTCCATTAGCCAGTTCCCTATCCAAGCACACAGACTCTTCCCCAGTCCTTGCATCCTCATCTTTTGCACCAGACTTTTGTGGGGAACAGTGTCGAAGGCCTTAGCAAAGTCTAAGTATATCACATCTACAGCATTCCCAATATCCATATTAGCATTCACTACCTCATAAAAGCTGAGCATGTTAGTCAAACAGGACCTGTCTTTAGTAAACCCATGTTGATGCTGAGAAATAAGATTATTTTCTACTATGAAGTCATGTATAGTATCTCTTAGTAACCCCTCAAATAGTTTGCATACAACTGATGTTAAGCTTACAGGTCTATAATTTCCTGGATCTGATTTTTTGCCCTTCTTAAATAATGGGAAAACGTGGGCTGTACGCCAATCCACTGGGACTCTGCCAGTTGCAAGAGAGTCACAAAAGATAAGATAAAGGGGTTTATCTATAACTGAACTTAATTCCCTTAGGACCCGAGGATGCATGCCATCCGGGCCAGGTGCCTTGTCTATTTTTAATTTATTTAGTCTTGCCTTTACTTCTTCCTGCGTTAAGTATTTAATATTACAGTTAGAAGATTGAGACTCTTCCGCCTCTGTAATTTGCAACAGTGCTGTTTCCTTTGTAAAGACAGAAGCAAAGAAAGCATTTAATAACTCTGCCTTACCTTGGTCATCCACCATTGAGTTTCCACCTTCATCCTTTAGGAGTCCTATACAGTCAACCTTTCTTTTTTTAGAGTTGATGTACTTGTAAAACTTTTTTGGGTTAGATTTGATATCCCTAGCGATTTGATTTTCAGCTTCGATCTTTGCCAGCCTAATTTCTTTTTTACAATTTTTATTGCACTCCTTGTAATTGCTGAGTGCAGCCTCGGACCCCTCCTGTTTTAGGACCTTATAGGCATTCTTTTTCCTCTTCATTTTATCTCTAACCTTTCTATTCATCCATAGAGGCCTTTTTTTATTCCTAGACATTTTGTTTCCATATGGGAGATATTAAAATATCTTTGGGCATCTCCCTATATCATATCTCTGTATGAACACCTATGTATCTTATTAAAAATTCATCTAAAGGTGATTCTCAGGTTATTCAGCTTATGCAAGCACTCAACAGGTATTTGGCTTAGCCCCTGTAGCAGTGCTTTCAACCCAACACACTATCCCTTATAACCTTTGAACACCCATTTAATGAATCCCCCGCCACCTAGTGCCTCGCTGGAGGCCACTTACTATTCAGTCAATCTAAAACATCACAAGCTGACGGAGGGTACTCCATATCATTACCAACAGAACCCCCTCTCTTTCAGACTTTAATCAACAAACCCAAATTTCCCCTATTCCTATGTTACACAACCTAGGGGTATGCCTGTGATGCCTGTTATGCCTCTTACAGCAAATATTACCATAACTGTATTACACTGCAACCTGTCAACTTTGTATTCAGGAGTTAATTCCTGTCTTTTTCTACCTCTTGTATCTTATGTATGATACAAAACTACTCATTTGTTAAAAAAAAAAAAATCGATAAAGGTCCATTTGTGATAAGTGATGTGTTAAGTCTCCAGAAAGAAGGTTTTGAATATGAAACTTTATCTTCAATGATAATGTGAATAGGAGTATGGTCAGGATTTGATACCGATGGAAGCATCAGAAACCTTCTGAAAAAGTATTTTGTCCGTCAGGAATAAATCAATTCTGGAGTATGTTTTGTGGATGTTGGAAAAAAAACATATAATCACATTCTAGAGGGTGAAAAATTTGCCAAGGATCGTATAAATTGTTCCAATTAAGTTGTTTATCAATTAGAATGGTTTGTTTAGGTGATTTCGAGGAAGAGTCCAATGTAGAGGGATATGCATTAAAGTCTCCCCCCATTAACAATCTACCTTGTTGGACAGTTTTAACCTTTGCACAAAGTTTCTGAAGAAAGGAGCATTAAGCCGTATTAGGACTATATAATGATACTAGTGTAAGGGGTTCGTCATTGATAGTTCCCACAAATATAATAAACCTTCCGTTTGGATCACTAATAGTAACTCGGGGTTCTACTTTAAGATCTCTGTGGAATGCCATCAATACTCCTATTTTCTTTTTCTCAAAAGTGCTATGATAAATTAAAGGAGTTATCAGTGAAATAATGAAAAATGGGCTTTACTCACCTGGGGCTTTCTCCAGCCCCTTGCAGCCGACTGTCCCACGCTGACCGCTGCGCTCCCCGCCGCTGTCCTGGTCTCCATAGCTGGTATTCAGGCCGACCGCATGGTCGGCCTTACTTTGGCTGCGCAAAGCGCTGCTGTCAATCAAGCCCATGTGGGCCGCGACGAACTGCGCAGACGCAGTAGTTTGGCGCCTGTGCAGTTCGTGCGGCCCACGTGGGCTTGATTGACAGCGGCGCTTTGCGCAGCCAAAGTAAGGCCGACCCTGCGGTCGGCCTGAATACCGGCTATGGAGACCAGGACAGTGGCAGGGAGCGGAGCGGTCGGCGTGGGACAGTCGGCTGCAAGGGGCTGGAGAAAGCCCCAGGTGAGTATTGCTCATTTTTCATTATTTTGCTGATAACTCCTTTAAGGGAAATAATGGATTAGCACATAGACGCATATCTTTTTCCAATAAATGTGTTTTTTGAGCAAACAATACCTGAGAGTTACAGGTTTTGACTTCATTCCACATGAGGTGTCTCTTATACGAGGAATTTAGTCCTTGGACATTAATAGAAGTAATTTTTAACGGCATGAATACACATGAATTGCAGTGATACACTCAATATAATAACAATAATATGCACATAAGAGCCTTAGGTTATTATTACTCATAGTCCGCCTGCAGAGAGAAGGGTTAGTAAAAACATTAAAACAGATAACAACTGAAATCTGGCTGGAGTGAAAACACATCAGCCACACTAATGCATAGATATTAAAAATATCTATGTCAGAAGAAATTGCGTGTGGAATAGTTCTTGAACCACACATATCAGTGTGGGAACTTAAGTTTAAACCAGTATAGAGGGAGCAGGCTATGTAATAGTAAAACACATAAACATGAAACATAGGTGATCCAAGGGTATGAGATCCTCAACACTTTGATTGGCGATGCCATTCCTGGTTCACTTTGTGGATAGCGTAGGAAGAGGAGGAAGTTTGTTGAATTTGTATTTGAAGCTGCTTGAAAAGCTTGAAGCCAGCATCAGTAGAAAGGATAGTGTGGTGTTTGTTCTGGTATGAGAATAGTAGTTTTGTGGGGTATCCCCATTTATAGGGAATCCGCATTGCTTGTAGGTTTTGGTAAAAGGTTGTAGATCACGCCTGAGATTTAAAGTAGCAGCTGAGAGTTCTGCGTACAAATGCACAGCTTCATAAGGGGTTGGGAGGGATCCAGCTTTGCGTGTAGCATTAAGGATATTTTCTTTTACATGATAAAAAAGAAATCTTGCCAGCACATCTCTGGGAACAGATTCTGCTAGGTGGTTTGGGGAGACGATGAGCTCGATCAATAGTAAGTTCAATTTGTGTGGTTTCAGGCAACATGGATTTAGTTAGATTCTGTATGTAGTGTTTTAAATCAGAGACCTGAATCTGCTCTGGGATGCCTTTAAATTTAACATTGTTAACATGTCTGCTGTTAACTTTTTTTAGTCAGGCTATATCATTAGTATTAGCAGAAGAAGCGTTCACCATCACCATTGTGTTAAGTTCTTTTACAAGCTCTGCCACTTTATCTTCAATATGATTTACTCTAGCTCCCAAGGATACTATCTCGGCTTGCAGATTAGAGGTGAGAGATTTTATGTCTGCCAGCAGTGACGATCGGAATGTAACATGTGATATGTTAATAAAGGCCTGAGAAGAAGCTGTCTCTGTGGCAGGGAAGGCCTCTATAGGTAAAAGAGAATCTTGCTGACTGTAGCGGTGTGAGGGATACAGGGACTGGAGTGTGGCTTACCCAGTCGTCGGAAGGATTCATTCTCAGCCTGGATTTTGCTGGGCTGTTAGAGGGAGATGATTGATCGCTTTGCTGATCTGCCCAGTCTGTCTCTGGAGCCTGTGAGGATGATTTACTGCTGTGTGCAGAGACTGGCTGCATGCTGTTCTCAGCCGCAGCGCCATCTTGGGTCTGTGCAGCATGTCGTGGGAGGAAGAAATCTGTCACCTTTCTTGGTTGTGGTGGTATGTGTTTGCGCTTTTTGGAGGCATCTGCCTCCAGTATCATCTCCTCTTCTGGCTGCATGCCCATTTGTCCTCGGGATCAGTCGCTTTGAGCCGCTTTAACCTGCACTCGAGTGGGAGTTCAGCTACACTGCATCTTTCTCCTCCAGCGTGGAAGCCACGCCCGCCCCGGGGGCTCAACTTTTTAATATGTATGTCATGAGGGTATATTACTGTTATTTTTGCAAATAAGGGCTTGTTATTAGAGCTATAGTGTAAACAAGCAACAAAACTGAAAAAAAATACATATATATTTCCAAATAAAATATTGTTGCCATATATAGAAATAATAATAATAAATCAAACATTTGTATAGCGCTTTTCTCCTGTTGGACTCAAGAGCTGCAGCGACTGGAATGTGCTCAAGAGGCCACACTACAGTATAAGGGAGTCTTCCCTTGAACTCCTTAATGAAGAGGTACTGACCCTAGCCATGAACCCTTAACAAGTACACTATCTAGCCACTCCGTTGTAATAGAGACATAATTTAAACATTGTAGTAGATGAGATGAATGAGCAAATAAAATGTGTGGATTTTATCCACAGTAGGACATTTTATTTTAAAACTATTATGGCTGAAAATAATACATTTTTCCATTTTTTTTACTTATCATTCCCATTAAAATACATATAGAATTAAAAAAAATTAGCAAAAAGAACCACCCAAAGAAAGCCTAATTGGTGACAAAGAAAACTAGATAAAGATCATTTCAGTGTGATTAGCAGAGGTGCTCATCATGAGGCCGTGATCACAAGTAACTCGTGATCACAACCTGTTTTTTGTGATCACGAGTTCATGATCGGCACTAGTGATCGGCTCTCGATCACGAATGCACTCGTTACCCGACTCGTGATCTCGACGAGTTACTTGGGATCACGAGTTGGTTTTTGCAATTAAAAACCCACCAACTTTAACGGTTGACAACGAAGCCCCCTCCCATGCTAAAAACACCAAATTTGCAGGGTATGTTAAAAAGAATAGTGGGAACAAGGGAATTTTTTTCCCAAAAGACCTTATAGGTTTTTTAGAAAATCGATTTTAAAGTTTCAAAGGAAAATGTATACATTTAAATGCGGTAAATGACAGTTACTGTAGCAAACTTAGTGGTAGTGTAAATTTACATATATCAAAAGAAAGAGCAATACATTTCCTGATAGGGTACGGACCCCTGGAAACCCCTCCGGAGCCACAACGCTTTGGCCAGAGATCGCTATACAGCCGCAATATGGCTGTATAAAGATCCCTGGCATATTTTCTTTTTTTAAAACTTTTTTTATGTTCAGAGGATGGGAAATTGCAGCTGTATCCCTAGCTAAATGTTGCGGCTCTGGAGCGGTTTCCAGAAAACCCCGTCAGGAAATTCATTGCTCTTTCATTTTATACATGTAAATTTACACTACCGTTAGGTTTGCTGCATTAACTGGCATTTACCGCATTTAAATGTATACTTTTTTCCTTTGAAACTTTAAAATTGATTTTCTCAAAAACTATAAGTTCTTTTCAAAAAATGTTTTTTCACCTTGTTGTTGGTGTTTCTAGCATGTAAGGGGGCTTTGCTATTAACCGTTAAAGTTGGCAGTTTTTTTTATCACGAATAACAACTCGTGATTAGTGATTACATGCGATTATTCGACTCGAAACCGCACTCGAGTCGGATATCCCTTTCTACTCGTGATCGTCATCACGAGTCAATTCGGAAGTGGGCAGAGTCATGCTCATGATCACTTGTACTTGTGATCAGAGCTATCCGAGCAACCCTGGTGATTAGTAGGGATAAAGTTATTGGCAAATGAATGGGTGGAGTGCTGAAATGTGAAAATTGCTCTGTCCCATAAGGAATCAATTGTAGTGGTCAAGTTTAAACTAACGTTGCATGTAGCAAACCATTATCTCAAGTCTCCATGTCTATAGTAATTGGATGGAATTGGCAGGATGACAGTTCAGGAGCCCCAGTGTTGTATAGATGCATCGCTAGGCAATGGCAGAGCAATACGTGACTACAGGCAGCAATCGTTATAGGTTAAAGGAACTTTTAATGAGTGATTGCTGCTATTTGCTATTGCATACTGTACATTTGTCACTATTGGATGGGTACATGTATGTGCATGAGCACATGCACGAGCATCAACGATGGGGATGTGCATGATTAGTGGCTCTCAATAGTGGACATATATTCTACATCCAAAACCTTAAAGTGTACCTGGGGCAAGGAGACAGGGAGTAGCTTTCTCCAGCTACCCTCCAGGCTGATCGCTCCCACGTCATCCTCCTCCACTGCCTGGATTGCATGGAATCTGGCCTCCAGTCAGGGTCAGTCAGCATAGGCACAGTCTGGCCGTGTGTGCCCCCATCTCATTCTGTGCCTGAACAGTACTACTGCACACAGGCGCAGAATGCTCCAGGCGATGCGATCGTGGAAGGGAGTGCGCTCACCGCCTGGTCACGCATATGCAGAATGCCTCAGAATGGAAAGCTTTTCGGTGCCAGTTTCTAAACGATTCAGGTGGTGAAGGAGGATGCAAGGGATCGATCAGCCTTAAAGGGGGGTGAAGGAAGCCACAGGTATGTATAACTTTTCTATCTCTCGACGTCTCAGGTTTATTTTAATCAGTTAAAATTTTTCAATGGACACCGGAATACATTCTATGGATTTTCTGCCATTGCATAAAACAAGCAAATCTCTGCAGCTGTGTAATTTGAATATAAGAAAACTAGATCTCTCCTGATCAGAGCATAATTTACAGCCACCACTATAAAGCAGAGAGTGACATCACAGCACACAGTCTGCTGGGCAAGCGCTGATCAGGACAACATAAGTCACTGCCAAAATGTCTGGACTAAATTTTTGGTGATTTGTAAAGGGAAGCATCATAGAACATGGATACTTTATCCATTGTGTTTATTTCTCTAATAGCTTCTGAAACTATTTCTGGCATTTTCAGCACTTTATTCATCATGTCGACAGTTTCTGTCGACATTCTTCAAAAACAGACCATGAGCTCTGCAGATAAAATAATATTCTCCCTGAGCTTCTCTAACTTGTGTTTCTGTGTTCTGTCTTGCAGCTTATGGCTTCTACATACTTCAAAAAGCATAAACAGAGCTCTCACCATCACTTTGGAGGCCTTGTTTTTATATGGGGAAATCTCGTCTGCATGGCTGACCTCCTGTCTCTGCCTCCTCCACTTCATTAAACTTGTGCAGTTCGGCTCCAGGTTCTTCTCCTGGTTGAAGATGAAGATTGATGTGACGGTGCCATGGGTGATAATGGTGGTGGAGTTGGTAACTCTTGCATTTAGTTTCTTAACAACAGTGGAGTGGTATCAATACTATTTCAGAGGACTTGAAAATCCTTCAAATAAAACAGATTATTTTTCACTTTGGAAGCATTGGTCATATGAAGTGGAAAAAGGTTTGAGATCCAGTACTTTTGTGTCCTCTGGGCTAGTGATCCTAATCACTGCCTGGGCCTCGACATCCCTAACTATGCATATCCATAGGATGGAAAGAGCCACCGGCTCCTCCAGCAGTGCCAATGACAAGGCTAAGAGAGTTGTACGCACTATGTTGTGTCTCATGGTCTACTACATTTTCTATGTTCTGGTGTTGGTGCTTGAACATTTTGAAAATATTCATTCAAATGTTATATGTTTATTCCTCTTAAGACTTGTGATATTTTCCTACAGCCCTGCTAATTCTCTTATTATTCGTCTTGGTAGCCCCAGATATAAGGAGAGGTTTAACTCCATGTGGCTGTCCTGTAGCAAAGCTATTTCTGACCTATTTGACACCCCAGGCAATGCACCTTGACCCCCCCCCCCCTCCCAGGGGTGCTTCTGGCCTTGTTGTCACTCCAGGCAAGAAAACTGTTGTGCACCACCACCCCACCCCTCCCTCGGATGAAAAAAGTATACAATAAACACACTATAAAACACATCCTATATACGATAGGCCATGCGTCATGTAATATATTTTGTATCTCCCTATAATGAAACTATTAGACATTCTGTCCCCCAAAGAACACATGCAGATATGATATATCTCACATTGCAAGATCAGGTATCCTGTCCAACATATAAAGCAATACATATGTCCCTCACGTAAGTGGGGTTTTCATTTCAGAAAACATTTTCACAAACATTAAGGAATATGTAGTACAAATATGTGACCGTCTGACCGTAGATGTATAGTGGGTATATCACAACAGAGCTTACCTCATTACCCCATTCTGGAGATAAGCATAGTGTGTAGAGTCGGTGAGTCAGGATAGGAGAGATAACATGGAGGAAGGAGTGATAATAAAGGGTCAGGATTGGTGACTTGGGCTATGAGCAGAATGGTGGATCCAGTCCATTCTATATTCCACCCAGCCAGTAATAATATGTAACATTAACTGGTTTCCCTTAATACAAGCCTATAGTGAAAGCAGACTATGGTTGTGGTGGTGATTAGACTGAGTTCCTCAGAGAACAATCAGTGACATTCACTCTGTAATGTGCTGCAGAAGATGTCACTGCCACATAATAATATTATAGTAGGGCAGCAGACTATGACTATGATAGGATTCAATTGTGAGCTTACCTGAGGACAGTCAGTGGCATGACTATGTACTCTGTAAACTGCTGCAGAAGATGTCACTGCTATATAAGTACATAATAATATGGTAGGACATCAGACTAGGACTATGGTAGGATTAGATTGTGAGCTTACCTGAGGACAGTCAGTGGCATGACTATGTACTCTGTAAACTGCTGCAGAAGATGTCACTGCTATATAAGTACATAATAATATGGTAGGACATCAGACTATGACTATGGTAGGATTAGATTGTGAGCTTACCTGAGGACAGTCAGTGACATGACTATGTACTCTGTAAACTGCTGCAGAAGATGTCACTGCTATATAAATGCATAATAATAATATAGTGGGACATCAGACTATGACTTTGGTAGGATTAGATTGTGAGCTCCTCTGAGGAGTCAGTGACAAGGCTATATATTTTGTATATTGCTGCAGTTGCAGAAGATGTAAGTGCTGTAGAAATACATAATAATAATAATAATAATAATAATAATAATAATAATAATACTGGAGAGGAAAAGGTCACTGGGTGCTACTAAGGGTGGGGCATGGTCACTGGGTGCAACTAGGGGTGGGAATGGGACACTGAGTGCTTCTGGGACGAGGCAAGGTCACTGGATGCTGCTTATAGTGGAGGCAAGAGGTTACTCGGTGCTGCTGACAGTGGTGAGTGCTCACTGGGTGCTGCTGGGGGGGAGGTCACTAGGTTCTGCTGAGGCTGGGGTTAGGTTGCTGGATGCTGCATGTGGGCATTGGCTATAGGGGTTTGTGGGTGATGGGTGCTGGCTATAGAGGGTGCTGGGTGTAGCTGGAGGCTATAGTGGGTGTTTGGTGTGGGTTCAGGCTATAAGGGTAATGGGTGTAGGCAATAGAGGGTGTCGGGTGTGGGTGCAGGCTATAGGTTGTAGTGGGTGCTAGGTACAGGCTATAGTGGGTGCTGGGTGTAGGCTATAGAGGGTGTTGGGTGTGAGGGCAGGATATAGTAGGTAGTAGGTTCTAGGTGCAGGCTACAAGGTGTAGTGGGTGCTAGGAGTGGGTGCAGGCTATAGGGGGTAGTGGGTGCTAGGTGCAGGCTAAAGTGTGTGCTGGGTGTGGTTGCAGGCTATAGGGGGTAGTGGGTGTTAGATGCAGGCTACATGGGTAGTGGGAGCTAGGTGCATTCCTTGATTTTTGCCCTCTAAACCTAAGTGTGTCTTATAGTCCGGAGCATCTTATATTCCAAAACTAAATCTCTGCATCTGTGTAATTTGAATATGTGAAAACTAGAAGAGATAGGAGATCTCTCCTGATCAGAGCATAATTTATAGCCACCACTGTAAATCAGAGAGTGACATTACAGCACACAGTCTGCTGAGCAAGAGCTGATCAGGACAACACAAGTCACTGCTAAATGTCTGAACTTTATTTTGTGTAATTTATAAAGGGAAGCATCACCAAGACATGAATCTTTTATACATTCCTTTTGTTTCTCTAACAACTTGTGAAATAATTGCTGCCATTTTCAGCCCTTTATTCCTTATGCTGACAGTTTCTGTAGACAGTCTTAAAAAACAGACCATGAGTTCAGCAGATAAAATAATGTTTTCCCTGAGCTTTTCCAACTTGTTTTTCTGTGTTGTGTCTTCCAGTTTATGTTTTTACATTATACAAAAAGTACTGACAGAGCTACCTACATCATTTTGCAAGCCTTGGTTTTATATGGGACAATTTCTTCTGCATGGTTGACCTCCTGTCTCTGCTTCTTCCACTTTGTTAAAATTGAGCAGATCAGCTCCAGGTTCCTTTACTGGCTGAAGATGAAGATTGATGTGATGGTCCCATGGGTGATAATGGTGGTGGAGTTAGTGACTCTTGGATTTAGTTTCCTAACAACAGTGGGGTGGTATCAATACTATTTCAATTGAAAATTCTTCAAATAAAACATATTATTCCTCACTTTGGGAGCATTAGCCATATAAAGTGGAAAAAGGTTTGAGGTTCAGTGTTATAGTGTCCTCTGGGTTGGTGATCCCCATTACTGCCTGGACTTCGACATTCCTCACTTTGCACATCCGTAGAATGGAAAGAGCCACCGCCTCCTTCAGCAGTGCCAATGACAAGGCTAAGAGAGTCGTACGCACTATGGTGTGTCTCATGGTCTACTATATTGTTTATGTATTGGTGTGGGGGCTTGATTCTTTAAAAAATATACAGTTAAATGCTATATGTTTTTACCTTTTACAACTTGGGTTATTTTCCTACAGCCCTGTTAATTCCATTCTTCTGATTCTTGGAAGCTGCAGACATAAGGAGAGCAGAGGCACCAGCAAAATAAAAGTGGATAACATTTTTAAAATTTGCTAGGAGGAAGTAGTGGACTTACCTCCATAAAGCAGACACGAAAGACTGTCTGAAAAGTAGCAATCATATTTATTATATAGTACCCCAAAAGTGCAACGCGTTTCACTGGCCGATCCTGCTTCATCAGGCAATAAACGTGGGGACAAAACAGAATTCCAGCAATAGCAGGTGTAGCGCTTCAGACAGTCTTTCGTGTCTGCTTTATGGAGGTAAGTCCACCACTTCCTCCTAGCAAATTTTAAATTTTATCCACTTTTATTCTGCTGGCGCCTCTGCTCTCCTACTGCAAAATCGTGTCCACCCCTGGTGGAGGGGTGATCTACCCATTTTTCTCATCTACAGAGAGCGACTTCTTAGCCCTGAGTGAGGACAGGTCTAATCTCCTCACCTGCTTATACAGTGGTTGCCTGTGTGGTAACCCACGTTTGTGAGTATATTCTTCTCACTGATTTGCCTTACTTCGTTCATGTTTTAACATACTAAACTATATTGGGCTCTCGGTTTCTCTACATTTTAGATATCAGGAGAGGTTTAGCTCCATGTGGCTGTTCTGTAGCAGGGCTGTTTCTGACCTATTTGATACCCCAGGCTATATGAAATAAGTCCTCCCCCCCTCCCCCCCATCACTTAGCTATAAACAATGGATGTGTGCTGAATAATAGTGTGTGTAATATACACTTTTTACTGTTCTTTTCATGTAAAGTTATTATAATGACTCGACAGGTTAGTTTCCTGTAATTCAATTC
Organism: Hyperolius riggenbachi; assembly: GCF_040937935.1. NCBI lineage: Eukaryota > Metazoa > Chordata > Amphibia > Anura > Hyperoliidae > Hyperolius > Hyperolius riggenbachi. The sequence goes on from NC_090652.1 coordinate 70,435,203, forward strand.
CTAAGGCCTTTGTGCGACAGCTTTGGTGCATAGCCCCCACCCCTTTTAGAGACCTGATGTGGCGCTTCCATGGCACTCTTTACCTTGTTTAATGAAAGTGCCATGGTATTCATCTGAAAGGGGGCGGGGCTATGTGCCACATGTCAGCACACACAGGGATCACGGATTGCATTACAGGAAACAGACCCAGCAAGCCATTATAACTTAACCTGAAAAGAAGAACAGTAAAAAGTGTATATTACACTGTATAGTCTCTTGAAGTTATGGTGGGCATCACATTCTAGCAGTGATATGTTAGGGAAGATTCCAAGTTGGGGTGGGTCATATGTTACAGTGGATGCTAGAATGCAGATGGGTTTAACACCTATTACCCTCCCTAACTAACAACCAGTGGTGTACCTACCATAAGGCTGCAGGTGCTCACAGCACCCGGTGTAGCCATGGCTAGGGGTGCCACTGTGGTGCTTAGTCATATAGGGCTTCCTGCTGTTTCTCCTCTCCCACCAGGCTCTCGGTCTTGTGCCTCTACCTCTTTATCCCCCTTCCCCCCTCTTCCTATGCATCCCCCTCTTTCGTATGCCCCCCTACTCTGACTGTACTCAGATGAACTCAAAAATCTAATCGTACAATAGTCATAATCTAATGTCCTACCATAGTATTATTGTGTACTGTATTTATATAGCACTGACATCTTCTGCAGCACTGTATAGAGCACAGAGTTTCATAACGGTTAGCTCTTTCCAAATTCTGATGACTTATTTTCCCCCAAAATCCCCGAAAATTTGCAGCAACACTCTCGGCACCCCAACCCATCAACCCTACCATCATTTTTTTATGTATTTATTATTATTTTTGGGGGGGACTGTGATGAATCATCATTGGGTGTCAAATTCTCTTGGTACGCCACTGCTGACAACTTATAGCTTCCTACTTCCCTCACCCATGGTGACCACTCATGTAAAATAAAAGCTGTTTACCTCCCCCAACACCCTTGCACCGTAATCCAGCCAATCACACACTGTCCTCTCCTAGCCCCCCTATTCTGCAGCAGTTGTGCCAATATTTAATCCCTACTAAGCAGCTCACTAGCCTGTCCGTGGCAAAAGAGGGGCAATAACACCATTAGCTATTCGCACGGCTGTCTGTCCCACTTGGGTCAGATGCTGTACAGTGTGGAGCCACCCTTCTCCTTCTGCTGACCCAATCTCTTCCCACATGCACTTTCATTGCTGTCTGTCCTGCGGGGGCTCTACAGTGCAGAGCTACTGACTAGCTGTCGAGCATGTGGCTATACCATATACAGCACCCACAGACACAAAGAAAAGTGTAAGTGGCTGTGGACAGCTCTGTTCCTTTCCTGCTGCACGTAGATACAAGGGAGTATCTGCACACATGTGGGAATCGGGACAGAGAAGAAAAGGAGGCACCAAAGCTGCCTGTTTGTCAGAAAATGCCTGGTGTGATTCTTGGTGATCGTAATTGTCTTCAAGTATCTAGATAAGAGAGACCAGGAGCCCAATGGTGCAGTATTGTTTGTAAGAATTGGGTATGTTATACTCACTCATTATACTCACAAGGATGGGTTGCAATGTTCTGCAACCACTATTTAGGTTTACGGGGAAATTACCATCCTCGATCGGTAATCCAGGTCTGCTTGGCAGGCTCTGGACAGTCACACTCCTTAGGTTCATTTTAGCCTCCCTGGCGGCTAATTTTTTTTTTTCAAATAGAAAAAAAATCCTTTTTTTAAAAAAAAAATGTTGTTTCATGTAAAGCTACCAGAGTGGTAGCTACATGAAACACCACTAGAGGGCGCATGTGTCCCTCTAGTGCGATCGTCGCCGGCACTAATAGCAAACAGGGGAGCGCGTATATAACACGTTCCCCTGTTTGGCTTCTCCTGTCGCCATGGCGACGATCGGAATGACGTCATGGACGTCAGCCGACGTCCTGACGTCAGGCGCACCCGATCCAGCCCATAGCGCTTGCCGGAACTCATTGGTCCGGGCAGCGCAGGGCTCTGGCGGGGGGGGCCTCTTTCGCCGCTGCGTGCGGGCGATCGCCGCAGAGCGGCAATCAAGCTGTGCGCGCAGCTAGCAAAGTGCTGGCTGCGCGCACAGCACTTTGAATGGGGCGAATCGCCCCAATACAAACGGAGAAATCCTCCTGCGCGGCATAGCCCGAGCTCAGCTCGGGCTTACCGCCAGGGAGGTTTAAACACTAGTGTTTGCAGTGTATGACCCTGAAGGGTTATGCTAGTCTAAGTACTTTGTTGGAGGTGCCCTAAAGTACTAATTACTACTGTTTATTTCTAAGAGTAGAGATGTCGCAAACATAGAATTTTCCATTCGCGAACAGCAAACTTCTGCAAATGTTCGCAAACATGCGAACCGCAGTAGACTTCAATAGCCAGGTGAATTTTAAAACCTACAAAGACTGTTTCTGGCCACAAAAAGGATGGAAAAGTTATTTCAATGGGTCTAACACATGGACTGTGGCAGTGGCGTAGCAATAGGGGTTGCAGAGGTAGCGACCGCATCAGGGCACCTGGGTCAGAGGGGCCCCGCAGGGCTCTCCCTCAACCACAATATTAGCTCTTTATTGATCCTGTGCTTGTAATGATCATCTCTATAGATGCTTTCAATGATAATAATCATTAACAAGCTGTTCCCCATCCTCTTCTTGCACCTCAGAAACGGCAGTTGTCCTTGGCAGGTTTTTGTGCGCCATATCGATTGCTATGTATAGAGTGCTTGGGGGGGGGCAATGTAAAACTCACACCGGGGCCTATAGCTCCTTAGCTACACCCTTGGACTGTGGCATGCCGGAGGGGGATCCATACCAAAAGTCCTACCAAAAATTATGGAGTTGACGCAAAGTCGGGCAGACATCACATTACATTCCTACAAATAATGCACTGGAGTGGTACTGTGCATGCAACTTAACAATAGCAGTAGTGTGCACAGCTCTGGGTGTCAGTGGGCTGTGGAGTGTCACACAAAGAGAAAGGCAATAGTACTATCATAATACAGTGAAATAATGATGCACTGCAGTGGTATTGTGCATGCAACTTAAAGAGACACTGAAGCGAAAAAAAAAAATATGATATAGTGAATTGGTTGTGTACTACGAATAATTACTAGAAGATTAGCAGCAAAGAAAATATTCTCATACTTTTATTTTCAGGTATATAGTGTTTTTTCTAACATTGCATCATTCTATAATATGTGCAGATTACACAACACTCAGCATTCAAAATGAGTCTTTCAAAGCAGTCTGTGAAGTAATGACCTCTCCTCTAGCAGAGGAAAAGTAAATAGTCCAGGAACAGTTGAGATAATAAAAGTCAGATAACAGCCCTCTCCACGACTAACTTAGTCGGAGAGCTTAATGGCTTGTTTGCATAGAGATAACAACTGGAGTTTCTCAACTCTTCCTGTACTGGAAACAATTACACTGATGTATCTGATCTTAATGTTTTATTTCTTAGCTGTGCTACACATACAAATCATAATATCATCATTTTTTTTTTCACTTCAGTGTCTCTTTAATGAGGCAACAACAATAACAGTAGTGTGCACACAGCTCTGGGTGTCAGTGGGTTGTAGAGTGTCACACACAGAGAAATGCAACAGTACTATCAGAATACAGTGACATAATAATGCACTGGAGTGGTTCTGTGCCTGCAACTTAATGTAGCAACAGCAGTAGTGTGCACAAAGCTCTGGGTGTCAGTGAGCTATAGAGTGTCACAAAAATAAAAGAAAAACTCAGGAGACCGATGTGCTAGCCCAAGTGAGGAACATGAACACAGGCCTAGCTAATTCTTTCCCTACCTATCTGTAGCAAGTCTGACCCTGCTCTCACTAAGTCAGTAGCCAGCAGAGAATCAATCCAATATAGCCACCACAACGTTTTTTTTTAATGGGGGGCAAGGGGGTCCAGGAGGGGGTGCTAGCTGATTGGTTGCCATGTGTTTGCTGACTGTGAGGTAAGGGGTCAAAGTTTGGCTCCGTGATGATGTAAAGGGGGCGGGCCGAACATATGTTCGCAGTTCACCAAAAATGCAAACAGCGGAAATTCGCCGGGAACTGTCCACCGGCGAACTGTTCGCCCATCTCTATCAAAGAGTATATAGATCTTGCTTTCTTAAGTACAAACTACAAAGGTTAATATACGTTTTACTCATGCATATGAGACAACACGTTTCATGGGTGCTGGCCCTCTTCCTCAGGTCAATACAAAAGTGCCCTTAAAAGCAGTTATTCCTAGATATACACAGTCGTAATTATTTCTTTAGGGCGCCTCCAACAAAGTACTTCTACATCATCAAAGCTGTCATGTCACCCACAGAAAACTTCTTTATATGGGGGGTGATAGAGCATCATGAGAATAAAATGTAAACCTTTCTGTGAAGGTAAAACTTGTAATTTTAACTTCTTATTCCACTTTCATTTTCCTCTACCCTGTAAATATTTAGATTGGTCTTTGGACCATGGTAAAGGTGTCAGATAGTTAATATTATTATTATTTTAGTATTTTTCTCTTTTTTTGTGTGTGTTTTTACTTTAATTCAGTCTAGGATTGTGTGCCCCTGTATATTTGCTGGATTTTAAACACTCCCTCTCCTCTTTATCTTCCTTTGTGTACCCAGGAAATATTCAATAAAAACATCAAAAGTATTCCGCCTTTATTCTGGTTGTGTTAATAACCACTTCACCACAAAGGGGTTATTCCCCTTATGGAACAGAGCAATTTTCACATTTCAGGGCTCCTCCCATTCATTTGTCAATAACTTTATCACCACATATCACACTGAAAACTGCAGAATGCCCGCCGATATGAACCGCCTACCCCCAGCGATGTTGTGGACTTCCTGTACTGTCCTTGTGTCTCCCCTGCTCCCCCTGTGTCCTCCTCCACTCCTGTTGTATAAATGCAAGCAGCGGCAGCATGGATCACCTAATCCCTTTCCATTTAGAGACCTCTCCTTCTCTGCTCCCCTTGTGCCAGATTCTGGTGATCTCGTCATCAGCAGAAACCAGCACTAGGGGAGGGTCTCTGATCGCCACGGGCTTCAATGGATTAGGTGAGCCATGCTGCCTCTGCTTGTATTTATTAAGGGGGAGTGGAGGAGAACACAAGGGGGAGCAGAGGACACATGGGGGACAGAAGGGGCAACTTGGGGGTCAGATCGGGGCAGAAAGGGACACATGGGGACTGAAACACAGCTCATTGGGGTCAGAAGGGGACACATGGTAAACAGAAGGGGACACATAGAGGGCACAAGAGGGAACATGAGGGACACAGAATGATACATGAGGAACACGGGGGATACAATAATGGGGGAGAACATCTACAAGATGCTCTTGGATCATGGATGCACCAGATTTAGTATATTTTACCCCCTGCATTTTGCCCTTTAAACCTAGGTGTGTCTTATAGTCCAAAAAGTCTTATATCCCAAAGAAGATGGTAAGCTTTTTATAGGTGATTTTTTTTTCATTAGTTACTTTATAATTATTTTTTACAATAATTATTTATAGATTATTTAGTCAGTGATTGCCCATTGTAAAATATTTCCTCTCCCTGATTAACATTCTGAAATTTATCACATGGCAACATCATTACTGCTGGCAGGTAATGTCTGTGGAAGGAGATTCTGCTTTTATGGCAGGTGGAAACAGCTGTTATTTCCCACAATGCAGCAAGGCTCCCACAGTGTGATGTCAGTACCTAGGTGCTGACTTCACACTGTGGGAGGGGTTTCACCACAATATCAGCCATACAGAGCCCCCCTTCGCGATGATCCATTTGAGAAAAGGAAAATATTTCTTGGGGTAAGGAGGTATCAGCTACTGATTGGGATAAATTTCAATCCTTGGTTACAGTTCCTCTTTAAAGGGAAACTTAAAAAAAAAAAAAAAGCAAAAAAAATACATTATTTCTCCATTTTCGACCCATATATTTTTAGAACAAACCGTGCTGTTGTAGGTAAAACCCACACATTGTATCTGCCTGTTTGTCCTGGTGGTTATCACAACATTCAAAATATGTCCTTAGCACAATGTATGGTGACAGTTTTATTTGTAAATAAATGTGTATGTTTTCATTTTGTGTTGTTGGTGTTTTCATTGTACTCAATAAATAATAAGAATCCCTTATTTGCAAAATGACAATAATATAACCTTATGGCATACCAATATAACAAGCTAAGTCCCTAATGTAATAATTTATGTTTTTTTTTTCTTATTCTTGCAATTTTTTTATTTTAATAAATATGGGGTTAGGAAAAGAATATAAGGAGTTAACCAGATTTGTATTTATAAGAGTAGGATTTTGGTTTTGTACTGCACTTTTCCATTTTTTCAATCACAGCTTTCTGTACAACACGAAAGTGAAAGTTGTTTTTTTTTTTTTACACTTTCAACAGATGATCTCTGCTGTTCGTTATAGCAGAGATCATTGCCGACTGGCCAGATTACCCAGATTGCCAGGACCGATACCAGGTGAACAGAAGACATTTAGGAAGACGGCAAAGGAAATATCAGTGGAGTGGTGCTCGCGGGGCACTGATGTGTGAAAAACAAAGCCTCTTTTTTAGGTTTTACCTATATATATATATATATATATATATATATATATATATATATATATATATATATATATATATATAGCGAAAGTGTAACGATTGGTGTAGCAACACAGACGTCTGATTATGTGTGATCTGCAGAATCACCGATAATACAGACGCTATACCTGATTATGTGGTGATCTGCAGAATCACCAGTAATGCATGTATAGTTAGCAGAATAGCAAGGTGTATAGTGCTTGGTGCAACAGTAACTGAATAGTTTAACTAGACCTCACCAGAGGAGCTGGTGGGCACTATTGGTACACAGTAACTGAATAGTTTGGCTAAACCTCGCCAGAGGAGCTGGTGGGTACTAGCAAAGAGCACTTCACCAGTGACAAGGGCTCACTGGTGAGTAGAGAGGTCAGACAGGCTAGGATCAGTAACAGGTGGGCAGGTATAGTACAAAATCGACAGGCAAGAGAGTAGTAAGATATCAGGCAGAGTTCAGCAACAGAGTCAGATGGGCAGAAGTACAGAATCGATTAGGCCCTGTTCACACTTGCGTTTTGGCATGCAAATGGACCGGATCCGGATCGGACCAGGACCTGATCCGGATCGGAACCATACGGTTCCAATGCGGATCCGATCCGGATCCGGTCCGTTTGCATCAGGCATGCATCAGGCTGCCATCCGGATTCGTGGGTTAAAAAAATAAACAAAATTACCATAAAATTGTTGGGGTCTGCAGAAGGTGCACATGGTGCACCTGTAGAATCAGGTCCTCCGCTGTAGGCCTCACCTCCACCTCCAAACATACTGCCAAACAGCTCCAGCACGTGTGTCACTGCTGCTCCACTCCAGATATGCTGGGCCCATGTGTCCCCATCCGAAATGGCCGCTATAAATACGCATAGGAAGTGGGGTAGAACGTCTGGTGTTTGTCTCCAGTGTGTTCTGTGCTTTCTGTTCCCCATTGGTTTCTATATCCGGATGGTGCAGTCAGGATCCGGTCCGGGTGCGTGGGCCGGATGATCCGGACCCAAAAAATAGCACATGTTGGAAAAGGATCCGGAGTCCGGATCCGATCCGGCTCCGTTCTGTACGGAACGTACGCATGTGAACGTCCGCATAGACTTTGCATTGCTGTGCGGCACGTACGTTCCGTTTGTACAGTATACGGTCCGGATCCGATCAGGCGGATCCGGACAGGGAACGCTAACGTGAACCAGGCCTTAGCAAGAGCAGGGTCAGAGGATAGCCATACACAGAATATCAAATATACAATAATACAATAATCCTAGTCTTGTGTGAAATCCCTGATTTCCTCCCAGATCAAAACACACCGGATACTATCTAAGGTCTGAGCGCTAACACATGAAAATTCGCAACAGCAGACAGATTGTGAGTGAATATAACCATAAAAGAAGAAAAAGTACCCAATCAGAACAGCACCAACCACTCTGAGATAATGATTTCAACACCAAAAATAATATAAAAATATATATTGGTAAATAGTAAACATCATTAAAAACATTTAAAAATCACTCAAGGTGATAGCAGCAGCGTACATAATGGATAATCAATTTAAATATTGGTTAATATTAGTACCTCACAAAACCTCAAAGTACAGCCTTAAGAGTATCAGCCTCAGTCACAAAAATATTATTATAATGGACCACAAAGAACCAGGTATCATATACAGTGGTGTGAAAAACTATTCGCCCCCTTCCTGATTTCCTATTCTTTTGCATGTTTGTCACACTTTAATGTTTCTGCTCATCAAAAACCGTTATTAGTCAAAGATAACATAATTGAACACAACATGCAGTTTTAAATGATGGTTTTTATTATTTAGTGAGAAAAAAAACTTAAAATCTACATGGCCCTGTGTGAAAAAGTGATTGCCCCCCTTGTTAAAAAAATAACTTAACTGTGGTTTATCACACCTGAGTTCAATTTCTGTAGTCACCCCCAAACCTGATTACTGCCACACCTGTTTCAATCAAGAAATCACTTAAATAGGAGCTATCTGACACAGAGAAGTAGACCAAAAGCACCTCAAAAGCTAGACATCACGCCGAGATCCAAAGAAATTCAGGAACAAATGAGAACAAAAGTACTGTAATTGAGATCTATCAGTCTGGTAAAGGTTATAAAGCCATTTCTAAAGCTTTGGGACTCCAGCGAACCACAGTGAGAGCCATTATCCACAAATGGCAAAAACATGGAACAGTGATGAACTTTCCCAGGAGTGGCCGGTCGACAAAAATTACCCCAAGAGCGCAGAGAAAACTCATCCGAGAGGCCACAAAAGACCCCAGGACAACAGCTAAAGAACTGCAGGGCTCACTTGCCACAGTTAAGGTCAGTGCTTACGACTCCACCATAAGAAAGAGACTGGGCAAAAACGGCCTGTGGTTTATCACACCTGAGTTCAATTTCTGTAGTCACCCCCAAACCTGATTACTGCCACACCTGTTTCAATCAAGAAATCACTTAAATAGGAGCTATCTGACACAGAAAAGTAGACCAAAAGCACCTCAAAAGCTAGACATCACGCCGAGATCCAAAGAAATTCAGGAACAAATGAGAACAAAAGTACTGTAATTGAGATCTATCAGTCTGGTAAAGGTTATAAAGCCATTTCTAAAGCTTTGGGACTCCAGCGAACCACAGTGAGAGCCATTATCCACAAATGGCAAAAACATGGAACAGTGATGAACTTTCCCAGGAGTGGCCGGCCGACAAAAATTACCCCAAGAGCGCAGAGAAAACTCATCCGAGAGGCCACAAAAGCAGTGCTGGTCGTAATGGAGAAAGCTACGCTTACGGATCATTACGCGTAATTTTACGCTATTACGCATTACGAAATTACGCTTACGGCATAGACAGTCAATTTCGGTACATGTCTATAATTACGCATAGCACTTACGCAATTACGCGTAAGTATACCGTAATTCAGGTTATTATGTTATAGGTTTACGCGTAAAATCCTACTAGCAATTAATGCGTAAGGTCATGCAAGCGGAAAAGTTGACGCATGGATCAATGTTAGGTAGCCGCCGACTTTAAGGGTTAATAGCAAAGCCCCCTTAAGTGCTAAGAGCCTCAAATTTGGAGAATATATTAAGGAGATCAGAAGGAATAAGAGGAAAAATACGCAATATCCTCGGAAATATACTAATCAGTTACAATGTAACAAAGTTATTACAATGTAACAACTTTGTTACTTTGTAACACCACCGCACCCGACGTCACTCGCCGCTCACCCGCCGGCCGCCGCATACACGCTAGTCCCCGCCGGCTCCCGCCGTCCACTCCGCCCACACCTGTCACTCATATACATGCTGGCACCCATGGGTGCCAGCATGTATATAGGTGACATGTGGGAGAGGCGGGGAGGGCAGCGGAGCCGGCGGGGACTTAGCGTCCCTTCACCCGACAGAGCTCTGAGCTATATTAGCTCAGAGCTCTCGAAAGCATCTTTGTATTTGGGCTCCAAGGAGCCCCATTGGTCCTTAGCAGACCAATGGGGTTCCTTCAAATCAGAAGGAACCCCATTGGTCTGCTAAGGACCAATGGGGCTCCTTGGAGCCCAAATACAAAGATGCTTAGAGAGCTCTGAGCTATAGCTCAGAGCTCTGTCGGGTCCTGCAGCACAGACGCGGTGGCGGCGGCGGCGGTGAGTGACGTCGGGTGCGGCGTAGTTACAATGTAACAAAGTTGTTACATTGTAATAACTTTGTTACATTGTAACTGATTAGTATATTTCCGAGGATATTGCGTGGGAACTGGCTTTAAAAAGGGACAGGTAAGTATTAATGGTTAATTAAGAATATTAAAGGACTTTTTTTGTGGTTATGTTTTTTGTTCAATTAAAATACTTTTTCTATGTGTTTGTGTGTTCATGTCCAGTTCATGTCCCCCTCTCGCCGACAACAGGGGCCAGGAACTCGCCTTTCACCCACGCCTGGTTCATCTTGAGAAACGTCAGTCTGTCCACAGACTTGTGAGACAGACGTGAGCGTTTCTCGGTGACCACGCCACCAGCTGCACTGAAGCAGCGCTCGGACAGCACGCTGGAAGGGGGGCAGGACAGCACTTCCAGGGCGTACTGCGCCAGCTCGATCCAGAGCTCCAGGCGCTTGACCCAATACTCCATGGGATCAACAGGGGCATCGCTGTCAAGCCCGCTGTAGGACCCCATGTAGTCAGCCACCATGCGGGTCAGGTGCTGGCTGTGACCGGAGGAGGATGCTGCTGCATGCACCTCCTCTCTAGTCACTGCTGCCGGAGCCTCTACAGTCCTGTAGAGCTCGTTGCTGAGAGACAGCAGGTCTGTGGGGCGCTTGCTGCTGGATGCAGGCACCTGCTGCTGCCTCTGTGCTGGCTGGACAGTGGGGTTGGAAGGCTGGGGGAAGGCTTCCTCCAAGCGCTCAACAAGGGCCTGCTGCAAGCTCCTTATTTGTTGCGCTGGGTCTCCTCCTGCAGGCGGCAGGAGCTGGCTCAACTTCCCCTTGAGGCATGGGTCCAACATCATGCTGATCCAGATGTCCTCCCTCTGCTTCATCTGGATCACCCTGGGGTCCTTGCGCAGGCACGTCAGCATGTACGCTGCCATTGGGAAGAGGCGGGCCACGTGTGCTGGCACATCGATGGCAGTGCTGTCCTCATCCTCCTCCTCTGCTGCCTCATCCTCTCTCCACCCCCGCACCAACTCAGCTGCGCTGTGCTGATCCCCCTCATCAGCAGCAAGGTCAGGGACCTCCACCAAGTCCTCCTCCTCCTCCCCCTCAGAGGTGGACTGTGCAGCTGCTTGCCGCTCCTGCTGGTCCAAGGCTGCCGCTCCCTGTTCCAGCAAAGCATCGAGGGCCCTGTTCAGCAGACAAACCAGGGGCACCCACTCGCAGACCATAGCATGGTCCCTGCTCACCATGTTAGTGACCTGCAGAAAGGGAGCCAGCACTAAGCACACCTGCTGCATGTGCCTCCAGTCATCATCGGGGACGATGGACGGGATGTTGCTGGTCTTGTCCCTTCTCTGAGCGGCGGAAACAGTGGCCAGGGCAAGGTACTGGTTGACAGCGTGCTTCGGTTCAACCAGACGCTCCAACATCGCCAGGGTGGAGTTCCAGCGAGTTGGAACGTCAAGGATCAGCTGATGGCGTGGCAGCTCCAGCTTCTTTTGCACGTCTTCCAGGCTCGCACAGGCTGCAGCCGAGCGCCGGAAGTGACGCACAACGTTCCTTGCCGTTTCCAGCAGTTCGCCCATCCCCTGGTAGGTGCGCAAGAACTTCTGCACCACCAGGTTCAGCATGTGGTCAAGACAGGGGATGTGGGTCAGGTTTCCCCTGTCAATTGCGGCAACCAGATTGGCCCCATTGTCGGCCACCACCTCTCCGACTCTGAGGCCTCTGGGGGTCAGCCAAATCCTCTCCTGCTCCTGGAGTTTGGCCAACACATGGGTTGCCGTCAGTTTGGTCTTCCCAAGGCTGACCAACTGCAGCAGCGCTTGGCAGTGGCGGGCCTTCACGCTGCTGCTGAGGCGGGGGGTTTGGCCAGGTGTGCCGGAGGATGGCAGAGGATCGGAGGAACCTGCTGCAGTTCCCCTGACCCTGCGGGGTGGCACCACCCACTGTGTTGCTGCTGCTGCTGTGCCCGCTGCTGCTCTCCCATCCTCACCCCCTTCCACCAAGCTGACCCAGTGGACAGTGAAGGACAGGTAGCGGCCTGTCCCGAAGCGGCTGCTCCAGGAGTCCATGGTGACGTGGACCCTTTCACCAACCGCGTGCTCCAGCCCTCGCTCCACATTGGCCATCACAAAGCGGTGCAGTGCAGGAATGGCCTTGCGGGCGAAAAAGTGTCTGCTGGGGAGCTGCCAGTCTGGGGCTGCACAAGCAAGCAGCGCACGCATGTCGCTCCCCTCCTGCACGAGCGTGTACGGCAGGAGTTGGGAGCACATGGCCCGTGCCAGCAAGCCGTTCAGCTGACGCACGCGACGGCTGCTGGGAGGCAGAGCCCTAACCACCCCCTGGAAGGACTCGCTCAAAAGGCTCTGGCGTGGCCTTTTGCTGGCACGGGAATCAGCGGACACAGCAGAGGAGGCCACTGAGGACTGGCTGCCAGAACAGGCCTCAGTGTCGGCGGCAGGAGTTGCAGAGGGGGGAGGAGCAGTGCGTTTCCGCACTCCTGCTGGTGCTGCTGGAGGAGCAGGAGGGCGGGTGGCTGCTGTTGCTGCTGCTGCTGCTGAAGGCTGTGCAGTGATGGGTGTGGTGCCACTGCCAGCACCAGATGCCTTCAGCCTCTGGAACTCCTCATGCTGGTGGAAATGTTTTGCAGCAAGGTGGTTGATGAGCGAGCTGGTGCTGAACTTTAAGGGGTCTGCACCTCTGCTCAACTTCCGCTGACAGTGGTTGCAAGTGGCGTACTTGCTGTACACTGTGGGCATGGTGAAAAATCGCCAGATTGGTGACAAAAACAACCCCCTACGGCCTGGAGCCGCTGCTGCCTGTCTCCCTGTGGTGGTTGGGGCGGGGGCTTGGGTGCGGCTGGTGGTGGTACTGGCAGATGCTGCTGCTGCTGCTGCTGAGCCTGAGACACCAGCAGGCTGTGGGACCTGCCTACTGCTGCCAATGCTTGCAATGATGCGCCTCCTTGCAAGGCCCACAAGCGCATCCTCCTCCTCCTCCTCAGAGCTGCTGATGACGACATCCCCTGGAGCTGGTGGCACCCAGTCTTTGTCTGTCACCGTGTCATCATCATCATCCCCCTCCTGAAACATGTCCTGCTGGGATGATGACCCCCCAAACTCCTCTCCTAATGCATGGATGGGCTGCTTGACTGTCGCCACAGTCTTGCTGTCCAATCCCTCAACCCCCCAAAGTGCCCATCAGCACCTCCTCCTCCAAATCGCCAACAACAGCAGACAATACCCTGATGGTGCCTGGGGTAAAAATACTGCTGAGTGACAGGTCGCCAACTTGTGACGGTGAACTGGCCTCCTCCCCAGGCCCTGCTGGGCGGCTGCTGCGAACAGGGGTGGTGGTGGTGGTGAGGGTGGAGGCCTCGGATGCAGAGCTGATGGCGGGCTGCTCATCCTCCGTCATCAGTTGCACCACAGTGTCTGCATCCTTTTCCTCAATGGGACGTTTCCGACCCGGCTGGAGGAAAATAGGAGCAGGTACTACACGCTACTGCTGCTGCTGCTGTGTCTCTGCAGCGTGAGTTGCTCCTGCTGGGCGGCGCCCAAGGCGTCCATGGCCAGTGGCTATAGGAGGAATGTTAGCCACTGACGCAGCTGCTGCTGCTGCGGAACTGTGAATGGTGGCGCGGCCGCGGCTTGCCACAATGCTGCTGCCTCTCCTCTTGATTCCCTTGCTGCCCTTCCCCTTGCCCAAACCGCGCTGGCTGCCACTTCCAGACATCTTTGATGTTTTGGGCGTAAACAAAAAAGTTTTTTAAAAGGGCGGGTGAAAAAGTGGGGTACTTTAATAGAGTGGGTTGGTGGGTGAGGTGACACTAATCACTAAGTGATTAGATCGCTAAGTGATTACTAGTACAGTACTAATACAAAATACAATAATTCAGTAATCAGTATAAGTGTGAACAGTGAGCAGTGAGTGTGTCCCCTAGTACACTAACTAGAAAATACAATAATCAGTAGTAATCAGATTAAGTAGAAGGAAATAGAGTGTGTGTGTGTACTGAGTGCACGCACACACACACGCAGGAGCTAGCCTATGAACAGTGACTGAGTGTCCCTAGTAGTAAGTAGTAAGTAAGTGTACAACTAGAAATTACAATAATCAATAGTAATCAGAAGGAAATAGAGTGTGTGTACTGACAGTGCACGCACACACACACGCAGCGCAGGAGCTAGCCTATGAACAGTGACTGAGTGTCCCTAGTAGTAAGTAGTTAGTAAGTACAACTAGAAATTACAATAATCAATAGTAATCAGAAGGAAATAGAGTGTGTGTACTGTACAGACAGTGCACGCACACACACACGCAGGAGCTAGCCTATCAACAGTGACTGAGTGTCCCTAGTAGTAAGTAGTTAGTAAGTACAACTAGAAATTACAATAATCAATAGTAATCAGAAGGAAATAGAGTGTACTGTGCACGCACACACGCAGGAGCTATGAACAAACAGTGACAGTGAGTGTCCTAGTACAGTTACTACAAAATACAATCACTCAGTAGTAAAGGACAGCAGAAACACTGGTATAATAAACTAACAGAGGACAGGAGGACAGCTGCCCACACAGGCAAGGCCCTGAGGCCTAAAGCTGTGAGCTTGCCTGCAGCAGCAGCTGTGTCTGGACTGTCTCTATGTAACACACAAGCTACTAACTAAAATACAATGTCTATCTAACTAACAACAATATAGGTGTATATAGGAGGTGTATGTGAGCAAAAACGCTAGGTAGTTGACCACAATAAAGCTCTTGCTAAGCCAAAGCACAAAGGAGCAGATCTCTCTCTGTACAAAGTCAGGCAAGGACAGAAAAACGGAACATGGCGGACGCTATTTATAGGGTAGGGGCTGGCCAGGGTCCCCCTCTGTGATTGGCTGCCGTCAGAGGGACCGGGAGCCCTCTGATTGGCTCTAAGGACATCAATCTGGGCTATGACGCTATTCGAGCTCGGTATTCGAGCTCAAATAGCGCTGTTAGCTCGAATAGCTCGAATAGTGAATGGGCTATTCGAGTTCACTCGAATAGCCCATTCGAATAGCTGCAGCTATTCGAGCTCGGTATTTGAGCTCGAATAGCTGAAAAAGAGCTCGAATATTCGAGCTAATCGAATATTCGAGCTCTGCTGAGCACCACTGGATGTATGATTTTCGATCCACTTCTCACATGTACACCACTTTGTATTGGTCTTTCACGTGGAATTCCAATAAAATTGATGCATGTTTGTGGCAGTAATGTGATAAAATGTGGAAAACTTCACGGAGGCCGAATACTTTTGCAACCAACTGTATATAGTACTTGCTTGTCAGTTGCTGGTTGTCTGCCGTTGCTAATACTCACGTGTGAGCACTCAGACCTCAGTCAGATCCTACAGTGTGTTAGAACCAGTTGGAACTGGGAATTCACACTTAGCCAGATTCCGCTTTATGATATTACTGTGTTATACTTCAGACTAGTTCCCGGGTGTTGAGACCAAGGACCTCACACCTAAGTCTAGGATATTACTGTGTTATACTTCAGACTAGTTCCCGGGTGTTGAGACCAAGGACCTCGCACCTAAGTCTAGGATATTACTGTGTTATACTTCAGGCTAGTTCCCGGGTGTCGAGACCAAGGACCTCACACCTCAGACTAGGATTGTGCTATATTGATACTTGTTATGATCTTTAGTTTTGCTGACCTCTCTCCTGCCTTCTGATTCGGTACTTCGCATATCTGTCTACCCGCTGCCAACCTTGCCTGTACCCCGACACCGAATCAGCCTTCTGCCTCTGTGCCTTATCTGCTCATGTGTTGCCGACCTGGCTTGTATGACCCTTCTGGCTGTCACTCGCTCCTTGAGTGCACAGCCTCTCTGTACTTCTTGTGACACCAACTCTATAGGTGTCCATCAGCTGTAAAGGGTGCCTGCTCCGCAGGAAGTCTCCTTACAGTCCAGTCTGGGGAATTTACCTATAGGAGTCCACTGGCTGCAGTACAGTCTGATTCCCAGCCCATCAAGGAATCCTCGGCTGCAGTACAGTCTGATTCCTGAGTCATCAGGGAATCCCTGGCTGCAGTACTATCTCCATCTCCTCCTCTCAAGGAGATTAGTATCTACACTGTCAGTGGCTACCTGCTCCTCAAGTGTCCACTGGCTGCAGTGCAGGCCAATTTCCTGCTCTTCAGGGAATCCTTGGCTGCAGTAGTGTCTGTATCTTCCGCTCCTCGGGAGATAACCTGTTCTTACTGTTGCACCAAAACACTCACATTACATAGGTGTCCTGTGTCTAGCTATACTTGTATTATTGGTGATTCTGCAGATCACCATATAATCAGGTATAACATCTGTATTATTGGTGAAACTGCAGATCATCAATAATCAGATACACTCTGTGTGCTGACACCAATCGTTACACTGATGAAATTTATTTAAAGTGGGGACTAAATCCTCCCAAACTACTGCAGCAGCAAGGACCACCTTCTCAGGAAGGATGCCTATTGGGGTAACGAGCTGTACTGTCTCGGGCTCAAAACATCTAGACAAAGCATCAGCTTTAATGTTTTTACTACCCAGCCTGTAAGTAATGGTGAACCTGAACCTTGCAAAAAATAGGGACCAGCGAGCCTGTCTGGGATTGAGTCGTTTCGCTCCTTCAATATACTCTAAGTTTTTGTGATCAGTATACACTGTGATAGTATGTTCAGCACCCTCAAGCCAATGTCGCCATTCCTCAAAGGCGAGTTTGATGGCCAACAGTTCTCGATTCCCGATGTCATAGTTTCTCTCGGCAGGAGAAAATTTCCGGGAAAAAAATGCACATGGGTGCAACCTGCCCTGAAGCCCGTTACGGGAGCACAGCGTGACCAAGCGTCTAGCAAGACGCGAAACGGCCGTCGCAAGCCCTCACTGATGCCCGGCATCCCCACCTCCACCTCACAGCCACCGTATTGACCACTCGTGGAACACACTCGTGGTATGTAACCCTGATGGATGTGGACATTGCACAATAAATTTTAAAGACGGAAGGTGCCCGGATGTTTTCTTTCCTCTTCATTTTTCCAGTTCCAATATCTGTCATTTCTATTTTGTTCCGAAGTGCACACGCCTGAGCAAGTCACGCATAAGGGGTTACTGGAAGGAAGGTGAGAAGATTTACTGTTTGCCTGTCAATTTTTTGTCACTGACTACTGCTAAATATATGGTAGGGAGTGCCACTCACAAAACGCTGTATCTACATGTTATATCACCTACGCGGGTCTTGGCCTTTCCACGGCTCAATCTTTGATCGCAGTCTAGTACAGAAGGCATTGCTCTTATCTGAGGCAGACATCCACAGCAATTTCCACACTGCTGAGCCCTAGGGTGATGGCACTACGGTGGCGTCAGCAGCTGATGTTGAAGGGCAAGTTTGCTGGCTGTCCGTAGGTGGCAATACACATGCCGCCAGACACTGCCACGAGCTGTTTCTGATGACGAGCTCCCCCTGCTTCTTTCAGCAACTCGTCTCCTCCTACTCCTCTCTGACTCCCCCTCTGAATTGTCCCCCTGTTCATCTCCTCTATTGGGAACCCACCCATCATAATCATCATCATAATCATCCTCCACAGCTTTGCTTGTTTCACACACCTCTAAAACTGCACCAACAGCAGGTACTTCATCCTCCTCCTCACACCCTACATCCATAGTGACGCCTAACTCAGACATATGAGGTGGTGTAACTTGCTTAGCGCCTTCATCTTGTTGTAACAATAATGGCTGTGAATCAGTTAATTCCCCACCAAATAACTCCTGCGAAGTGTCAAATGTAGCGGATGTGGTGCTTGTAGTAGAGCTGGTGGCTGCAGAAGATGAGGTGTTCTGTGTTAAATAGTCAGCTATGTCCTGACAATCTTGGGTATTGATGGGACATGCCTTCTTGTGAGCACTGTACTTTGGTCCAGGGCCGCACAAAATCAGTATGACCTCGAACAGACCTGCCGGTTAGCCTGCCTCTAGCTCTGCCTCTGCCTCTATCTGTTGTTTTGTCCATATTGGGGGGGGGGGGGGGAGGATGAAGTAAAAGGTATGCACTGACTTGACTAATAGAATGTGCAGTCACACAGGTGCAATGAAAGGTATGCAGTGACTGGTATTACAAAACAATGTGCAGCTGTCACACTGGTGCATTTAACAGGTATGCACGGACTGATATATAAAACAGCATGCGGTCACACAGGTGCAGTGAACAGGTATGCACGTACTGGTATTACTGCAGTGGTCACACACAGGTGCAGTGAACAGTTATACAGTGACTGATATATAAAACTGCGTGCTGTCATGCAGGTGCAGTGAACAGGTATGCAGTGACTGGTATCAATACAATTAACAGCTGTCACACACAGGTGCAGTGAACAGTTATGCAGTGACTGGTATTATATAACACTGTGTGCTGTCATGCAGGTGCAGTGAATATGAACAGGTATGCATGGTCGGACTGGTATTACAAATGTGCAGCTGTCATGCACAGGTGCAGTGAACAGTTATGCAGTGACTGGTATTATATAACACTGCGTGCTGTCACACAATTGCAGTGAACATGAACAGGTATGCATGGACTGATATTACAAATGTGCAGCTGTCACACACACACAGGTACCATGAACAGGTATGCAGTGACTGGTATATAAAACTGTGTGCTGTCACGCAGGTGCAGTGAACAGGTATGCAGTGACTGGTATCAATACAATGTGCATAACAGCCTAACTAAGCTTTCCCTAATCTATGCAGCAACTCTCTTCCTTCTCTCACTAACTCTGCAGCAACACCTAGTGAGATAATGGCTGATGCAGCTGCCTTATATAAGGGGGAGGGGGCTCCAGGAGGGAGTGTAGCCTGATTGGCTACCATGTGTAGAGGGTCAAAGTTGTGCCCAATGATGTAATATAGGGGGCAGGTCGAACTCGCATCTGGCCCAGAGGCGCTATTCGTGTTTCTACCAAGCTACGGTTTTTTGTCCCCTAGTCTATTGCCTGATGAAGCGGGCTGTGCCTGTGAAACGCGTTGCATTTCTTGGGGTACTGTTAATAAATTCAATTGTTTGATTCAGACAGTTGTTCATGTCTGCTTTCCGGAGGTAAGTCCACCACTGCCTCCCTAGCAATTTTAAAGTTTTTATCACTTTATATACTACATTTTATACTTTTACATTTGTAACTACCCTTTGTCACGATTTATGAAATTGCAACGTTATGCCTCTGAAGAAGTGGCTATTCCAAAAGCCATGAAATGTGCATTAGGTTATCAATGTTAATATCATGTAACTTTTGGACTTACTATATTTGTTAAACCTGTCTATTAATGAAGGGTATAATTAAAAGCCATGTTTTAAAGTACTCGATTGCTATTTATTGGCCTCAAAACCCCTCTCCTATAATTTTGCTTATTCTTTTCTTAACTCAAGATAATAAGTTTCTCCCATCCTTACTCTCCCTGCTTAACCCAACCCAACCCCAGTTATCCCTCCCTCACCAAAAATAAATACAAAAGGAAAAACTGATAAAAATGTCTTCCTATTGAATGAATTCTGTCTTTATTGAGTGGTGTGGATGTCATAGTATACAACCTCTAGGAGTCCCAGTGATCCCTTAAATTGCATACCTTGAATTAAGACGCAAGGGTGACATAAAGGCCTTCATGCCGGGTACACACAATGCTATTTCAGCTTGACGGATTGAATCAATAATTTTTGGCATGTCCAATCTGCTCTTGATCGAGAATAGGATTGATTTTCAGATCACTACTGCACAAAATCAATCCCATTCTCGAACGGGAGCAGATTGGACATGCCAGAAATAATTGTTTGGACCGTAGATCTGACGGTAAATAGTACTATGTGTACCAGACATTGGTTTTGCTCCAGACAATTCTTGTGATATATAAGGTTTCCATCTTTCAGGCAGGGGTCATACTTGGTGAACTTGCAGGCGTTTTTCGCAATGCAAAAATCGTACACAAAAACACAAGTAATGCTTTCCAGTGGGACCTCTGTATTTTTAGGAGCCATCTGCAATTCTTTAAAATGTAAAAAAAAAAATAATAATATTAATTAAAATCTGCAGGACTTTTTTTACACAATGGGGTTGATTCACGATAAAAAAAATAACGTGACTTATCATTGACTTATTAGAGTTACCACATCTTATCAGAGCCAATGCGCCTTATCAGAGTAGCGTAGCGGGCGCTAAGAACTTATGCCTGCTAAGTGGCAATGACTAGAGCTCCACTCGTCCTACCCTGAGCCCCTGCGGATCCAATCACTTTGAAGGACATTATCCCTGCACTTTGATTAGCCCGATAGGCTGCCTGTCATTTGACAGGAAACTTAACAGGCAGCTTATTGGGCCAATCAAAGTGCAGGGATAATGGCCTTTAAAGTAATTGGACCCGCAGGGGCTCAGGGCAAGACGAGTGGAGCTCTCATCATTGCCATTTAGCAGGCATAAGTTTGTAGCGCTCGCTATGTTACTCTGATAAAGCATGTTAACCCTGATAAGGCATGTTATTTTAACCCCAATGTTTGCAATTCCTCATTTGAATTCACTGGCTTCTATATATAAAAAAAATGTGCGTTTATATGCAGACAAACATATACTTCATACAGCAAAAATGCGTGCAAGGAATCATCTGCGGGTAATTGCAGCAATCGCCTGGCTTGCTGCATTTAGGACAGACCCCTGTATAACCTTCAGGCCTTACCTTGTATTGTAAGGTAAATCAGGGCCGGGACAAGGCCCACCACCAACAGAGGCTGAGCTGCCCAAGTGCCCCCCCCCATGGGCCAGCTATGTCACTGACATAGATTCGTGGCCAGTCTATCCCTGTTATTCCTCTTTATGTATGTGTCTATAGTGAGCTGCTCCATAGGACTGCATTTGTACATACAGTAATACATCAGTAGTGGAGATCGCTTGACGTCTTTTTGTTGCTATGGGTTTTTAGGTATCCAGGTATAGGGGCCCCCTGTATAGTAATCCAGGTATAGGTTCCCCCAATATAGGAAGCCAGATATAAGTGCCCCTAGATTTAAATCAGATATTTCATATTCTCCTGCATCTTCAAAACATACTAATAAGTCAACTGGTTTCCCCCCAAACAATCCTATAGTGAAAATATTAGTCTATAACTATGGTAGGGATTATACTATGAGCTCCTCTGAGGACAGTCAGTGACTTGGCTATGTACTTTGTAAAGTGGTGTGAGTGATGGATGCGGCAAAACCCCTGAGACTGTTCCCACAAATGTATAAATGTGCCCCCATGTGTGCATTTATACATTACTTGTCTTGTGTCATTTACCATACGGTGTCCATCCATCTTCAGCTTCTTCCTGTTCCATTTGTGGCTCACATGCCACCAGCATATAGAATCAGAATCAGAATCAGAATCTTTATTATCGCCAAGCACGACTAGGTCGTGCCCGGAATTGGGCTTGGCACGTACAGGGTACTGATACAGGATATAGATACAGATACAGGACAAATCAAGCAGTTAGAAAGGAACACAACATTTGCAGAGAGACAATGTAGCATAAGTTACAACACAAAAAAACATCCAAAAAAAGAACAGTGCCGGCATGGTGTTGTGGTGTGGGGCTGGGCAGTTCAGAAGGTTGACAGCCGAGGGAAAGAAGCTGTTTTTATGCCTTGAGGTCTTGGAGAAGATGCACCGGAACCGGAGTCTCCGGCTCGAGGGGAGCTGACTAAAGAAGCGATGGCCTGGGTGTGAGGGGTCGTTGGTGATCTTTAATGCTCTGGAGAACAGCCTGGAATGGTAAAGGAGGTCCAGAGAGGGAAGGGGTCTCCCGATGATCCTCTCTGCTGATCTGATGACCCTCTGCAGTTTGAGTCTGTCGCTGGCAGAGGAGCCGGCATATAGTGTGTGGCGCATGTGTGATGTCACGTGTGCTAAATGCCAGCGGCGTGTGAAGCGCAAATAGAGAAGCGAGAAGTGGAAGAAGGATGGGCACCGCTCGATGGGCAACACAGGACAGGTTATGTATAAATACATACACTGGGGCACATTTATACACTAGGGGGTGGTGGCGGATGCAGTAGATGCAGGAGACTCGCCCAGTTCCGTATTGATTTTCCGGGAATCAGACTGCGGTGTATGGGCAGCTGACAGATCCCTCTCTCTAATCAGATTTAATCAAAGAGAGATCTGTATGTTGGTGGAATCTATCCATCATTGCTAGATGTATGGCTGCCTTTACTCTAACATGGCAGCATTAAGACCCTGTGCAGTGTCATTCCTGTAAGTCCAGGTCCTTATCAGTACTGGGAGCGGAGGGGGTCAGGGAGAAGTACAGAAGGCTGAATGGCTTTACAGTCTTTCTCCTTGACTTTCAGGGTAGGTACACACTAGGCAGAATCGCATATGTGGTTTCCACTATGTGCTATGGAAATTGCATATGCGATTCTGCCTAGTGTGTTTCTACCCTTAGAGCACAGTTTAGGATGCAGAAGGGGCTGCTGCTCTTTCTCACACACACACACACACACACACACACACACACACACACACACACACACACACACACACGCACACGCACACACACCACAAATACCTTTCCCCTTCCCATTAAAAGTCTATTCTCCATCAGCCAGCCATGCTTGACTGGGCTAGCTTTTACTTCTCTATCCTTGAAGTGCAGCTGGATGATGTCACTGACAGAAGTCAGTGAAGAAGAGTTAAAAAAACAAACTTGCAGACCAGCTGAGCGCCCTTACTGGTGTGCTAGGGACTGTCTACCAATCTTACCTTACAAAACTATGTATAACGCCTTATAAGATGCAGTCTTTAGAACAACTGTGCAGAGAGCTTTTTATCTCCCCTCCCTTAGTTGTGTCTCTCAGGACAGGGGCAAAAAAAATAGTTTTTTTTCTGGACTGCCTGTGGAAAGAAATGCCTTTGAAAGTGCCCCATCCAGACCTGATGACCTGGTGCTCAGAGGCCCCCTGCATAAACTTTGATGGGGCCCGCCAACATTTATGCCACTTTCCCCACCCCCTCTGGTAACAAAAAAGCCATAGCCAGTTATATAACACGTGTGACAATCATAATCCCCGCACCCATAACGTGTGTGGCTGGCAACAACACCACCTAATTTGGAGGATTTATGACTCAATTTCAGGGAGGGTAAGTATTTTGGGACCCCCATAGCTCTGGGCCCCCCTATGGTTCGAATAGCTGCTCCCCCTTGTTATACCCTTGCCTCTAGCTGCAGATAGGTAAAATATATTTTTTTCCACAATGAGCTTTGCTAATTCTTGTGTTTTAAGCTGCATCCATTCTTTCTGTGACATAGTGATTTCCCTCTCTTCTTTTTAAATTAAATATAATGTAATAATATATGGTATAGTGTAATAAAAAGAAATGGAGGACTGTGCCCCCCCCTCCCCAAGAAAAGCCACCCCACATCATTACTGACTAGACACTGCCAAACCGGTCACGCTGAAGGATGTTGCAGGCAGCAGAACATTCTCCACGGTGTCTCCAGACTCTGTCACATGTGCATGAATTTGGAAGTACAACCACCACTGTGGACATCGGGCCCTCATACCACGCTCAGGGAGTCTGTTTCTAACCATTTGAGCAGACACATGCACATTTGTGGCCCGCTGGAGGTCACTTTGCAGGGCTCTGGCAGCTCTCCTCCTGTTCCTCCTTGCACAAAGACGGGGATAGCAGTCCTGCTGCTGGTATGTTGGCCTCCTATACCTTCCTCCACATCTCCTGATGTACAGGCCTATTTCCTGGTAGCATCCCCATGCCCTGGACACTATGCTGACAGACACAACAAACCTTCTTACCACAGCTCACATTGATGTGCCTGGATGAGCTTTACTACCTGAGCCACTTGTGTGGGTTGTAGACTCAGTCTCATGGTACCACCAGAGTGAAAGCACCGCCAACATTCAAAAGTGGCCAAAACATCAGCCAGAAAGCATAGGAACTGAGAAGTGGACTATGGTTACCACCTGCAAAATGACTCCATTTGTGGTTGTCTTGCTAATTGCCTATAAGTTCCACCTGTTGTCCATTCCATTTGCACAACAGCATGTGGAATCAATTGTCAATCAGCATTGCTACCTAAGTGGACAAACTTATTTCTAATACAGTAAGCGTGATTGACTTGGCATTACATTGTTTAATTTAAGAGTGAACAGAGGCGCCAGCAGGATAAAAGGTTTTAAAAGGCTTAAAATCCCTCAGGAGGTGGTGGTGGACTCGCCTTCCCGAAGCAGACAAGATACCGTCCGTTTTATGACATAAAACTGACAGTATTTTGTCTGCTTCGGGAAGGCGAGTCCACCACCACCTCCTGAGGGATTTTAAGCCTTTTAGAACCTTTTATCCTGCTGGCTCCTCTGTTCACTCTTACATTATCAGTATCCACCACTGGTAGAGGGGTGTTGCCCCTTATTTCCTTATCTACAGAGAGCGACTTTTAATTCTGAGTGAGGACAGGTCTAATCTCCTCACCTGCCTAGGTATAGGTGGTTACCTAGGAGGAAACTCACGTTTGTGAGTATATACATTATATACTTTTCATTTCCAACCCCTAGTTTTGCATACTACACTATATTGGGCTCTCTGTATTTCTTTTGTCTTTATCGTTACATTGTTTAATTGTTCCCTTTATTATTTTGAGCAGTGTACTTACCTCAGTAGAGGGAAGCCTCTGGATGATCCCAAGGCTTCTCTGATCCTCTTTCACTCCACCACTGCTCTCTGGGACCCTCTTCTTCTTTACAGCCATGCTCCCCCATGTGTACAGGCATGGCCACACTGCGTAGGCGCTAGTACAGCCCACATTTACACAGTAGATCAAAGCTGATGTGCATGGAGGAAAAAGCTGTGCACCAGCAGCTCTGTGCTACTGCGCAGGTGTGGGCTGTACTTGCACATGGACAGGAGCATGGTCAGCAAGAACATATTCCATAAGAATTGCTGACTATGTTCAGAGA
Source organism: Hyperolius riggenbachi (assembly GCF_040937935.1). NCBI lineage: Eukaryota > Metazoa > Chordata > Amphibia > Anura > Hyperoliidae > Hyperolius > Hyperolius riggenbachi. The sequence continues at coordinate 70,460,467 of NC_090652.1, forward strand.
GTCCCAGTGCTGGAGCTATGAGGGCGAAGAAGATGGGGGAAGATTCTGGTTTCTGGATTATCTACTGGATTATCTACCTACTAATGTACTGTAGTTTTTCTGCCACAAATTTGAAGTAAGCAAATCTCTGTATCAGTGTGATTTGAATATATGAAAACTCGAGATGCTGCAAGATCTCTCCAAATCAGGGTGTAGTTTATATCTATTAATAAATAGTACAGAGTGACAGTACAGCACACAGTCTGCTGGGCAAGCTCTGATCAGGACTACACAAGTCACTGCAGGGATAGCTAGACGTTATTTTTTGTGATTTGTAAAAAGAAGAATCATCAGATCATGGATCCTTTATATACTGCTTTTATTTCTTTAATAACTTGTGAAACAATTTCTGGCATTTTCAGCACTTCATTCATCATGCTGACAGTTTCTGTAGACAGTCTTAAAAAACAGACCATAAGCTCTGCAGATAAAATAATTTTTGCCCTGAGCTTCTCCAACTTGTGCTACTGTGTCTTCTGGTTCACCATATGGTTTCTACGAGGGGAAAGCTCAGCTTTCTCCATAACCCTGGAAGCCTTGGCTTTATACGGGATGATCTCTTCTGCATGGCTGACCTCCTGTCTCTCCTTCTTCCACCTCATTAAAATTGTGCAGTTCAGCTTCAAGTTCCTCTCCTTGCTTAAGAGAAGAATAGATGAGTTGGTCCCATGGCTGATAATGGTGGTGGAGTTAGCGACTCTTGGATTTAGCTTCCTAACATCGGTGATGAGTTATCAATACTATTTCAGAGGAATTGAAATGTCTTCAAATAAAACAAAGTATTCCTCACTAGCACTACCAGACGATTGGTCCTATGGAGTGGAAAAGTCTTTGAGATTCAGTACTTTTGGATCCGCTGGGTTGGTGATCCTCATCACTGCGTGGACCTCAACATCCCTCGCTCTACATATCCATAGGATGGAAAGAGCCACAGGCTCCTCCAGCAGTGCCAATGATAAGGCTAAGAGAGTTGTACGCACTATGGTGTGTCTCATGGTCTACTATATTGTCTATTTTTCGGTGTTGGTGCTTGTACATTTTGAAAATATTCAGTCAAATTTTATATGTTTTTTCCTTTTCCAACTTGTGATATTTTCCTACAGCCCAGCTAATTCCATTCTTCAAATTCTTGGTAACCCCAGATATAAGAAAAGGTTTAGCTCCATGCTGTTGTTCTGTAAAGTCTGTTATAAGTGAGATCAGACAAAAACAATCTTAATCAATAACAACAGAATTTGTTTAGGTAATATTCAATGACTTACTTTATAAGATTTCTTTGCAAACTTTTAAAACTTTAAATTTCTTCTTCAAACATGAAACAGAACAGTAGTAGAGTACACACCTTGTTACTTTTTATTTATTTGTATTTAGTTATTGTAATGCTTCCATGCTCACCTGGGTAGCAGGTTAATGACAGCAAACAAACAGCCAGAAGTGAAAACTACTGGATCACATAGCTTTTGGCACAATTCAGTCTGTTACATTTTGGTGAACATAGGCACCGATTAAATCATTGGGTATAAGGGTAAATTTGGGCATGGGGCATAAATTGCAGGCTTGGAGTGGGGGAAGTTATAAGGGTTAGGCATGGGGGTGTGGTTCTCAAGGTTCTTAAGGACTAGGCATGTGGTCTGAGGGTTAGGCGTAGGGGGTGGGGGCTTAAGGATAAGTCTTGGGAGAGGGTTAAGATTAGAGGGTGGGTTCTTTCTGAAAAAAGAAAATGTTAGGTTAGGACCAGGGCAGTTTCTAGGCTAAATTGCACCCGTCGTGAGGTTGTAAAAATTACCCAGCCCCCCCTGCAGTATAGGTTAGTCAGGTCTAGTTGCCCCCAGTATAGTTAGCCAGCTATAGGTCGCCCCCAGTATAGGTAGCCAGGAATAGTTGCCCCCAGTATACAGTAGGTTAGCTAGGTAGGTGCTTCCAGTATAGGGTAGCCTGTATAGTTGCCACCAGTATAGGTTAGATAGGTGGGTGCCTCCAGAATGGGTTAGAGAGGTAGGTGCCCTGAGTATAGGTTATATAGGTAGGTGTCCCGAGAATATAGGTTAGCTGGGTAGGTGCCTCCAGTATAGGTTATCTAGGTAGGTGCCCTGAATATAGGTTAGATAGGTAGGTGCCTCCAGCATAGGTACAGCGGCGGGGGGAGAGGGTATAGCGTAGTTACAACTCACCTTAGTTCAGCGATCCCCCACAGCCTCTTTCTTTTTCCTGTTCCCATGCCTTCTGATGATGCTATGCCAGCTCCCCCCGCTGCTGCGCCCATCCTCCTGCTGCTCAATGCGTTGCCTTGGGCGACGGCACTATTTGCACGCCCATCGAAATGGGCCTGGTTAGGACATAGTAAAATATCAGTAAAATTACCGATCTTCAACTGTTGCAGATAATTAAATATTGGTAAAATGACTGATATATTACTACCGTTATTTTGCGCCCATAGTAGATAATTGAGTATCTGTAAAATTACTGATATTCTATTACCGCCCATTTCTACATACGGTGTTTAAATATGTACACAAACTTCCCCCCATTGGGAGACGTAGTCACCTTCTGTGGCAGCTGTGCATGGCTCAACTGAAATGAATGGAGAGACGAAGCATTTCACTCTAAGGATTTTTGGCCAACACAGTGGGTAGACGGCTGTCCATCCACCCATAAATGTGCAGAGACATGGTGGTGAAAAGGCCATTTGATACCACTTTTGACACTGTGCTGTTGCATAAACATCAGCATAGACAGTGTGTCAAAGGTGTGGCTGTTTTGTTAATATTATACTTTGAAATAATAAAAAAATGCCCATAACCCCCCCTCCCCCCCAAAGCATACATATAAAAATGGCGCTGGTACTAATTACGATTATGCGAAATTACACGTACATTTTCACAATTACGCATATACGTAATTACATAATCTTAATTCAATTGACTTTGTATAAGCATTTGTAATTACACATGAATTTACGTGTAATTTATGTGTAACAACTTTGTTAGTGTTGGTGAATAGCAAAGCCCCCATACATGCCATTGCTATCACAATTGCTACATATGTTAAGGAGAATAGTGTGTACAGGTTAGAAAACAAAACTTGTTCAAAAAGACCTAGGGCTCGATTCACAAAAGGGTGGTAACTCAGTTAGCACACCTAAAAGCTTTGGGCTTGCTAACTAGGGTGCTAAGCAGCTAGCACGCCCAGAGCTTTTATTGATTGCGCGCAAAGTTAAGCGCTGCGCGGTGCACACAAAATGTTGCACCGGGTGCGCCTAAGGTGTCACACTGGGTGTGCCCAAAACGTTGCACCGTGCAAAGTTTCGGGCGCACCTGGTGCAACGTTTCAGGCGCACCCAGTGCAACGTTTTAGTTTTGCGTGCTTAGCGCACAAAACTTAGCGTGTCCTAAAGGGCTTTAGTTGTGTTAAGGGGCTTTTAGGCGTGCTAACTAAGTTAGCACCCTTTTGTGAATCAAACCCCTTGTAGTTTTTAAGAAAATCAATTTTAACCACTTCACCACTGAGGGGTTTTACCCCTTGAGCACCAGAGTAGAGATGTCCCGAACGGTTCGCCGGCGAGGCCATGCCTGGCTACATATCCGTAAGCAGTGGCTGGATGGTGTAATGGTTAAGGGCTCTGCCTCTGACACAGGAGACCAGAGTTCAAATCTCAGCTCTGTCTGTTCAGTAAGCCAGCACCTATTCTGTAGGAGACCTTAGGCAAGTCTTCCTAACACTGCTATCTTGTCTAATTTTTCTCTTGACAACTGTTGAACGCAAAACGCAAGAACATGCCTGGCTACATATCTGTAAGCAGTGGCTGGATGGTGTAATGCAGGGGTCGAGTCCTGCGTGGACGCGGGTGAACGGCGTCCACCCACTTTTTCTTCAGCGTGGACGCCGTTCACCCTGGCTTGTGTGGAGGGGAGCAGCGCAGAGAAGGAGAGCTATGGGGACAGCGGAGATGGGCGGACATCCCCCCTTCCCTCACCTTCGTGCTCCCCTTTCTGCCTCTCCCCATATCCCACTGGCTATATATACTGGGCACATATACCCCTGGCTATATATACTGGGCACATATACCCCTGGCTACATATACTGGGCACATATACCTCTAGCTACATATATTGGGCATATATACCCCTGGCTACATATACTAGGCAATTATACCTCTGGCTACATATACTGGGGACTACTATACAGGTAGTCCTCGGTTAACGAACGAGATAGGGACTGCCCACTTGTTCTTAACCTGAATTTGTTCGTAAGTCGGGACTACCTGTACTGGCCCGCTGAAAAAGAAGAATATGGGCAGCGTAAGGTAAATAGAGGCCTACTCCCCTGATCCTCGGCGGTAGAAGGTGCCCTCGTGGTGCCCGGAAGGTCCGCAGCCCGTCCTCTCGCTTCCTCCATTGTTCCCTGGCGGCTCCTGGCTTCACATGCGGCGCGAGGATGAGGTAAGTAGGCCTCTATTTACCTTACGCTGCCCATATTCTTCTTTTTCAGCGGGCCAGTACAGGTAGTCCCCGGCGGGCATGACGTCATGCGACGGGGCGGAGCTATGGTCGCGGCGTTCGTATCAGCGGGTTGTTCATTAGTCGGGCGTTTGTAACCCGGGGACTACCTGTACTCATGGCTACTTATACTGGGGACACCTATAGACCTGGCTACCTGGGGGTACCTATTTTGGGGGAACTGCTGTCAGATTATCTGCATTTTTGTGGAACCGCTGTTATGCATTTTAGGGAACAGCTGCCAGATTACGTGTATTTTGGGGAACTGCTGCCAGATTGTGTATGTTTGGGGGACCACTACTGCCAGATTATGTCCTTTGGGTGTTACGTGTATTTTGGGTGATCCGCTGCCAGGTTTCGCATATTTTGGGGAACTGCTTCCAAATTATGTGTATGTTGGTGGAACTGCTGCTGCCACATTGTCTATTTTGGGGGAACCACTTCCATATTATCTGTATTTTGGAGGAACTTCTACCAGATTATGTGTCTTTTTGGTGAAATGCTGTCAGCTTACATCTATTTTTGGGGGATACACTACGGCAGAACTCAAACTTCCTCGGCAGACCTTTTACATCACTGCTAAGGTCATGTATATTTGGCCCCACCCATGACCATGCCCACGGTGTGCTTGACCACGCCCATTTTTGGTGTGCCGCGCTACACGCGGCGCAGAGGTTCTCCAAGTAAGTCCACTCACTTTGTTTCCCAGGGCTAGACCCCTGGTGTAATGTTTAAGGGCCCTGTCTCAGGACACAGGAGACCGGACAGGGGCGTAGCAATAGGCCCTGCAGCACCTGCGCCCGCGGGGGGGCCCGGCCCCCCCCTGGGGCCCGCTCGGGGACGTTTTTTGGGGGCTGGAGGGGTGGCAGCATGAGGGGAAAGCCTTGCCCACAGTCGGCGGGGAGAGGGGAAGTTCCCCCCTCTCCCTCACCTCGGGGCTCTCCCCTCTGCGCTCCCCTCCAGCTAGTGAATGTGTGTGGGCAGCGGGCAGCGGCGGCGGGATACATACCTTCTTCCTTGCGTTCCATCGCCGCCTTCTCGCTCTAGCGGCTGACGTCACTTCCGGAAGCGGAAGTGACGTCAGCCGCTAGAGCGAGAAGGCGGCGATGGAATGCAAGGAAGAAGGTATGTATCCCGCTGCTGCCCGCTGCCCACACACAGGGGGATTTTCAGGTGTCTGCTGCCCACATTACGATTTTCAGGTGCCTGCTGCCCACATTACGATTTTCAGGTGTCTGCTGCCCACATTACGATTTCCAGGTGCCTGCTGCCCACATTACGATTTTCAGGTGTCTGCTGCCCACATTGCGATTTTCTGGTCACTGCTGCCCACATTGCGATTTTCAGGTGTCTGCTGCCCACATTACGATTTTCTGGTGTCTGCTGCCCACATTGCAATTTTCTGGTCACTGCTGCGCACATTACGATTTTCAGGTGTCTGCTGCCCACATTACGATTTTCTGGTGTCTGCTGCCCACATTGCGATTTTCTGGTCACTGCTGCCCACATTGCGATTTTCTGGTCACTGCTGCCCACATTGCGATTTTCAGGTGTCTGCTGCCCACATTACGATTTTCAGGTGTCTGCTGCCCACATTGCGATTTTCTGGTCACTGCTGCCCACATTGCGATTTTCTGGTCACTGCTGCCCACGTTGTGATTTTCAGGTGTCTGCTGCCCACATTACGATTTTCAGGTGTCTGCTGTCCACATTACGATTTTCAGGTGTCTGCTGCCCACATTACGATTTTCTGGTCACTGCTGCCCACATTACGATTTTCTGGTCACTGCTGCCCACATTGCGATTTTCTGGTCACTGCTGCCCACATTACGATTTTCAGGTGTCTGCTGCCCGCATTACGATTTTCTGGTGTCTGCTGCCCACATTGCGATTTTCTGGTCACTGCTGCCCACATTGCGATTTTCTGGTCACTGCTGCCCACATTACGATTTTCAGGTGTCTGCTGCCCACATTACGATTTTCTGGTGTCTGCTGCCCACATTGCGATTTTCTGGTCACTGCTGCCCACATTGCGATTTTCTGGTCACTGCTGCCCACATTGCGATTTTCTGGTCACTGCTGCCCACATTACGATTTTCAGGTGTCTGCTGCCCACATTGCGATTTTCTGGTGTCTGCTGCCCACATTACGATTTTCTGGTGTATGCTGCCCACATTAGGATTTTCTGGTGACTGCTGCCCACATTGCGATTTTCTGGTGACTGTTGCCCACATTGCGATTTTCTGGTGACTGCTGCCCACATTGCGATTTTCTGGTGACTGCTGCCCACATAAGGATTTTCTGGTGACTGCTGCCCACATTAGGATTTTCTGGTGTGTGCTGCCCACATTATGATATTCTGGTGACTGACTGCTGCCCACATTAGGATTTTCTGGTGACTGCTGCCCACATTACGATATTCTGGTGACTGCTGCCCACATTAGGATTTTCTGGTGACTGATGCCCACATTGCGATTTTCTGGTGACTGCTGCCCACATGGCGATTTTCTGGTGACTGCTGCCCACATTGCGATTTTCTGGTGAACTCTGCCCACATTACGATTTTCTGTCCCACGTTACGATATTCTGGTGAACGCTGCCCACATTACGATTGTCTGGTGAATGCTGTCCACGTTACAATATTCTGGTGACTGCTGCTCACGTTACGATTTTCTGGTGAACTCTGCCCACATTATGATTTTCTGGTGAACTCTGCCCACAATATGATTTTCTGGTGAACGCTGCCCACATTACGATTGTCTGGTGAATGCTGTCCACGTTACAATTTTCTGGTGACTGGTGCCCACATTACGATTTTCTGGTGAACTCTGCCCACATTATGATTTTCTAAAGGCCCACATTACGATTTTCTGGTGAACTCTGCCCACATTACGATTTTCTGGCCCACATTACGATTGTCTGGTAAAATGCTGCCCACTTTACAATTTACAGTGAAACGCTGCCCCATTACGATTATTTGGCACCTATGGGGGGGGGGGGAAGCATCCAAATATTTGCAGGGGGGCCCAGTGATTTCTAGTTACGCCCCTGAGACCGGAGTTCAAATCTCAGCTCTGTCTGTTCAGTAAGCCAGCACCTATTCAGTAGGAGACCTTAGGCAAGTCTTCCTAACACTGCTACTGCCTATAGAGTGTGCCCTAGTGGCTGCAGCTCTGGTGCTTTGAGTCCACCAGGAGAAAAGCGTGATATAAATGTTATTTGTCTTGTCTAATTTTTCTCTTGGTTCAAGCATAAATGGTACATGCTAGGCTAGTTTCAGCTAGTTTCAGCTAGTTTCAGCTAGTTTCAGCTAGTAGTGTTGGTAGTATAATGGATATGTTAGTTACCTACCATACACTGAGACCTGGGTTCAAATCCCAGCCATGTTATGTAAGCTGGTTTTTGAAATACTGGAATTCCCTGGCAGATGAGACCCTCCTCCCTCCGGTAGGAGGGAGGAGATAATAGGTAGAAGGGAGGAGGGTGGACTCTTGAAACATGTTTTCTATCATTATTTCAGCCAGTAGAAATTTTTCAAAATTTTTAAGTTCGCCTCCCCATTGAAGTGAATTGCAGTTCGCAAACTTTTTCGCAAATCGAGCTTTCCGCGAAGGGGTTCGCGAACCGAAAATCAGAGGTTCGTGACATCTCTTCACCAGAGCAATTTTCACCTTTCAGCACTCCTTCCATTCATTCATCCATAACTTTATCATTACTTATCACAATGAAATTAACTATATCTTGGTTTTTTTTGCCACCAATTAGGCTTTATTTAGGTGGGACATTATGCCAAGAATTATTTTATTCTAAATGTGTTTTAATGGGAAAATAGGAAACAATGTGGGAAAAAATGTATTATTTTTCAGTTTTCGGCCTTTATAGTTTTTAAATAATGCATGCTACTGTAATTAAAACCCATGAAATGTATTTGCCCATTTGTCCCGGTTATAAAACCATGTAAATTATGTCCCTATCACAATGTTTGGCGCCAATATTTTATTTGGAAATAAAGGTGCATTTTTTTCAGTTTTGCGTCCATCCCCAATTACAAGCCCATAGTTTATAAAGTAACAGTGTTATACCCTCTTGGCATAAATATTTAAAAAGTTCAGTCCCTAAGGTAACTATTTATGTATTTTTTTAATTGTATTTTTTTTTTTATTACAAAAAAAAAAATCATTGGGGTGTGTGGAAGGTAATGAGTTAATTTTTAATGTATAGCTAATGTATTTGTATATGAAAAATGCTTTAGGGTGTAGTTTTACTATTTGGCCACAGGATGGCCACAGTGAGTTTTTGCTTATGCGACCTGCAAACGTACAGGAAGTACGCTTGCAGGAAGTTCAGGGGGGCTGGGCAACTTTTTTTTCCCAATGATCGCGCTGCTTCTCGTAGAAGCAGCTGATCATTGCGGGGGGCTTAGATCAACGAACGGGAAAAGTTTTTCCCATTCATTGATCTCCGGGGGAGTGGGCGGCGACATGCACGAGCGCGGGGGCGGGAGCGCGGACAGCGGCGGGAGCGGCGTCAGGTACGGATTTCTCTGTCCCTTGGTGGTAACAGGGTGGAAAAAGGGATGGAGAAATCAGTACGACTGGGGGTAAAGTGGTTAAAAATGCAAAGAAAATGGTTTTTAAACCCAGGAAATTGACAGTTTAAAAAACATTTTTTTTTGTATGTAAAATCGATTTTCTCCAAAACGACAAGGTCTTTTTGAACAATTTTTGTTTTGTAACTTATACCCACTATTCTTCTTAACACATGTAGCAATTTTGGTAGCAATGGCATGTATGGGAGCTAATTGCTGCCATTTCCAGTACAAAATTATGCGTAAATTACGCAGAAATCCAAGCATAAGTACGATTAGGTACAATTAACGATGAAATTAATTTTGCATTACGATTATGATGCGTAATTGCGTATTACAATGCGTAATTACACATGGGCGTAATTTCTGCTCATCACTACTGGCAAATTTGAGCACAAGTTGGCACCCCATGCTGCCTGCAGCCAAACTCCTGCCCGCGCTAAATACTATTCCCCCTCTGAGTTGTAGCAGCTTGGGGGCACATGTAATTTGGGCACCGGCTATTTCCAGCAGCAGATATAGCTGCAATGATCTATGGCCTATGGTGGCGCACAAATCATCGGTGCAGCACTGTGCCGAAATTAGCTGTATCACTCCTGAAATTGCATGCACATCTTGTCCATTTTTCAGGTGCTGTTGTGCACAGACCAGGGATTGGGGAGCCCACCATTTCATACTGATTCATAACAAAGCCTCCTCCCACCCCTCTGAAGACACAGGGCTGTGAAAGTTCTCCTAACATTTCAATTTTCATTGATCCAGGAAGTGACAACTGTTCTAATAATGGAAATCCACTACTGCTGAACAGTTATCAGCTGATTATGCAGCACAAATGCCAGCTGCAAATCAATTAGTGGCCTTTATTTGCCAGCATGGCTTCCACTCCCTGGATAAGGGTTTGCCTGTTAAGATAATTTACACTACAGCAAAATGGCTGCCATTGTCTGCAGGAAGTAGCTTTACACATTATCAAAGCTGTGTCACCCACAGCAATCCAAAACTTCTTTGTAGGGTGATAGAACAGCATGAGGATAAAGGGCTTGATTCACTAAACCGTGATCAGACAAATATCACACCTTATCAAAGATATCACATGTTATCAACAGTTATCGCATGTTATCAAAGTTAACACGCCTTATCAGAGTAGCATAGCAAGCGCTACAAACCCGCAGGGGCTCAGGGCAGGACAAGTGCCACTGCCAATAAGCAGGCATACCTTTGTAGTGCTCGATATGCTAATCTGATAAAGCATGTTAACTTTGATGACGTGTGATAACTTTTGATAACGTGTGATAACGTGTGATAACGTGTGATATCTTTGATAAGGTGTGATATTTGTCTTATCACGGTTTAGTGAATCAAGCCCAAAACGTGGACCTTTGTGTGAGACATTTAATTTTAACTTTTCTTTCCACCTTCCTTTTTCTTCACTCTGCAAACATTTAAGATAAAAGATGTAAAAACAAGCCTTAGATTAGGAATTGTGTGTCATCTGTATATTGATATATTGTATATTGATTTGCTTGATTTCAAATACCGCCTCCCCTCCATATTTTCCTTTGTGTACCCTGGAAATATACAATAAAAATAATCAAAAGTATGCATACTGTATTCTGGACACATTATTAATTCCACTGTTCTCCCATTATTGTACTCAAGTGGCTGTACTCAAGATTATCAGCAATGTTGCTGTAGTATGTGAAAATTCTTCACATGGTGGAACATGTTTATCAAAACCATCTAGAGCCAAAGAGCAAGAATGCTTTTCTTTCTTGGGGTAATATTATTACATGCTCCAAATCGCATTAATATTGACCTGAGGAAGCTGCTGTGGGCACTGAAATGCATTGTCCATGCTCTAATAAAGTTATCTTGAATTTGATTGTGAGTCTACATCCTCATTTAAAGGTAGGACCTATACACTCTTATATACTGTATACAGTACAAAGGCATATACTCCTGTGTGCCGCCTACCATTGACACCTACGTATTTTTTTTCCAATGAATACTATATTTTATAAACATTTTAAATGGAAACACTTTTTTTTTTCAGGTTTTGCACACACACACACACACACACACACACACGCACGCACGCACGCACGCACGCACGCACACACACACACACACGCACACACTGTACACACACTGTACACACACTGTACACACACTGTACACACACTGTACACACACACACACACGCACGCACACACACACGCACGCACGCACACACGCACACACTGTACACACACTGTACACACACACACACATACACGCACTAGGAAAAAGAGCAACAGGGCTCTTGGTCACACTTTACATCATTAGTAAAAGTGCTTAAAGGGAACCTTAACTGAGAGGGATATGGATGTTTCCTGTTAAACAATACCAGTTGCCTGGCAGTCCAGCTGATCTCTGTGGCTGCAATAGTGGCTGAATCACACCCTGAAACAAGCATGCAGCTGATCCAGTCTGACTTCAGTCAGAGCACCTGATCTGCATGCTTGCTCAGGGGCTGTGGCTAAAAGTATTAGAGACACAGGATCAGCAGGCGATTCAGGCAATTGGTATTATTTTAAAAGAAAAAATGGTACTTATCCGTTAGCCGGGCGCATCCGGCAGGTGGCGCTAATTACTATTCCCCCTCCAGGCCGACATGGATAGTAGGGAAAGATGTAACTCTGGTGGAGTTTTGTCGCCACCTGCCAGATGCGCCCGGCTAACGGATAAGTACCGAAAAAATCCCTATCCTTCTCAGTTTAGGTTCCCTTTAAGCTCACCAACTGTGCCAAAATATCCCCAATATGGTGAGTCCTACTCTAACTGTGCAACAAATGATAGTTTTCTCTACATCTTTCTTATGGGCGCACTACCAAAAGGAGTCAAATAAATGGGAGTGACAATGAAATAAAAAACACAACTAACTACTGATTGAACTCTCCAAACATATGTAATCTGCTTAAAGTGAAAATGAAGTCTATTTAAAACAAAAAAACAAAAAAAAACAGATACTTACTAGAGATGGCTCAAAACTCCAATTTTCGGTTCGCGAACCGCGAAAGCGAACTTAGGAAAAAGTTTGCGAACTGGCGAACTTCGCGAACCGCAATAGACTTCAATGGGCAGGCGAACTTGAAAAACTACAACCACTGTTTCTGACCACAAAAGTGATGGAAAAAATGTTTCAAGGGGTCTAACACCTGGAGGGGGGCATGGCGGAATGGGATACACACCAAAAGTCCCAGGGAAAATTACGGATTTGACGCAGAGCAGGGTTATAATCCCTAAAAGGCAGAAATCACATTGCATTCCTAAATTGGAGGTCTAAAGTGCTTGAAAACATCTTGTGTGTGTACACATGGATCAGCAGGTAGTGTAGGTAGTGTACTGCTTCACACTGACAGACCAAACTCACTGTGTAACGCACCCCAAACAGCTGTGTGTGTAGTGATGGCCATGCTGGACTGGTGCGCATGATGGCGAGAGTGCAGGCAATGACGGTTTTCAAGCCCATATGGTCGAGCTGAGGTAGATGACACCACTTGCCTTTCAACATCACGGTATAGTTTGGGTATCACCTTTTTAAAAAAATAATTGCAGCCTGGACTCAAAAGAAAAGGTCTACGCTCTCCCGTCCCTGCCATCCTATTAGCAAACGTCTACTCACTCCCCAACAAACTGGATGAGCTGCTCCTCCTACTCAGTAGCAAACCCCAGATCAGCAAAAACACCCCTGTTCTCTGTTTGAGGGCCCATTCAGATCACAAATGCGGATGGCCATGCGTGCGGAACGCAACGCGTACGAACGCACGCCATCCGCGTTTGTGTGCGTGGCGTGGCTGATCCCATCACTGAAAAGTGAATGGGACAGCCACGCGTTTTTACAAAATCTGCGTGCAGCATGCGTTCCCGGACCGCACAGGTCTGGAACGCATGCAGTGTGAACATCAGACAGTGCACTCTATGCACTGTCTGATGTCGTGCGTGTCTGCCTCCTGCACGCGTTTCCAAAACGCAGCTGGAAATGCGTGCAGTCTGAACGGGCCCTTACTGAGACCTGGCTGAGTGACAGTACCCCCGACAACTTCCTACAAGTAGCTGGCTTTAACCTACTCAGAGCAGACCGTGACGTAGCCCTCTCTGGGAAAATGAGAGGGGGGGGGCATCTGCTTTTTCATCAACACCTCCTGGTGCTCCAACATCACCACTCTCAACAAAACCTGCACCCCTGATGTAGAGTTTCTGGCCATAAACTGCAGGCCTCAGTACTCCACCCGGGAGTTCTCTTCCCTTGTCCTCGTAGGGGTCTACATCCCTCCTGACGCATGCTCCAGGACTGCATTGCAAACCCTCAGGGACTGTATCTCGCGGTGGGAAACTGCCCTCCCAGAGGCCCTGTTCATCATCCTGGGCGACTTTAACAAGGCGAACCTATGACACGAGATGCCCCGCTACAAGCACATAACCTGCCCTACCAGAAACTGTAACACCCTGGACCACTGCTACACGGTCCATAAAAACGCTTACAAGGCCACCAAAGGTGCCCCCCTGGGAAACTTTGACCATAACACAATTCACCTGACCCCCACTTACAGGAGGCTCCTGGAGACCTCTAAGCCCACCATCAAAACCATAAAAAAATGGACAGCCGAGGCAAAACTGGAGCTCCAAGCTTGCTTTGACACCACCGACTGGTCGACCCTGGAGGCATCCTCCCTCGATGAATGGTCCGAGAATGTCATTTCCTACATTAGCTTCTGTCAAGAAGCGTGTATCCCATCCAAGACCTTCAGGATCTTCCTCAACAATAAGCCTTGGTTCCACGACAAGCTCCGCCAACTTCGGAAAAGCAAAGAGGAAGCGCACAGGTCTGGCTCCCCTGAGGAATACAGAGAGGCCAGGTATGCCCTGAAAAGAGAACTGCGTTTGGCAAAGAGGGCCTACTCCGACAAGCTGGGGCTCTGCCTCCAATCAAACAACACACGGGAGGTATGGAAGGGCCTGAGAGCAGCCACGAACTTCAAACCCGTCCCTCAGCCTGCAACCCCGAGCCTTCGGCTGGTGGAGGAGCTCAATGAGTTCATACTGCAGATTCGAGCAACAATCAAACCTGCTTGTGGACCAAACAGCCATGGCTAAGGCGACCCCCTCCTCGGGTGAATTCGGCGCCCTGGCTCCTGTTGCTGTCCATGAATTAGAGGTACTCCAGCACCTCCGTAAGCTGAAACCCAGGAATGTCTTCTGGCCCAGATGGAGTGTCGTCATTCTGCCTGTGGACCTGTGCTGATCAGCTAGCCCCTGTGATCACCTCCTTATTCAGGCGGTCATTATCAGAGGGTACAGTCCCCTCCTGTTTCAAGCGGTCCGCAATTGTACCAGTCCCCAAAAAGCCCGGCAGCACTGAGCACAACAACTTCTGACCAGTGGCCCTAACTTCCAACATTATGAAGCTCCTTGAGCGTCTGGTCCTTGCCCACCTGAAGAGGTTCACTGACTCTCACCTCGACCAGCTCCAATTTGCTTATAGGGCTAACAGATCAGTGGAGGACGCCATCAATGCCAGCCTGGCATACATCACGTAGCACCTAGACAACCCTTCTTCCTACGCTAGGATCCTGTTTCTGGATGTTAGATCAGCGTTCAACACGATCTGCCCAGACATCCTGCTCACCAATCTGGCGCAGCTCGGAGTAGATCCCACCCTTCGAGCGTGGATCAAGGACTTCCTGACAAACAGAATGCAACAGGTGCAGCTCGGCAACTGCTACTCCAGCGATAGAACCACTAATACAGGGGCTCCACAAGGCTGTGTACTGTCACCACTACTGTTCTCCCTCTATACCAACAATTGCATATCATCCGCAGACTCTGTGAAAGTCATCAAGTTTGCAGATGACACCACTATCATCAGCTTAATTGGAACCAACGGAGAGCATGAGTACCGCAGTGAAGTCGAGAGAATCTGTAACTGGTGCACAGACAACAACCTAGTACTCAACGCCACAAAGACTGTTGAACTAGTCGTAGACTTCAGGAGGAACCCTCCCCCTCCTACCGGTCCTCATTGGGGGTACCGAAGTGTCTAGGGTGGCATCCGTGCGGTTCCTTGGCACGACTCTCACTAACAACCTGAAGTGGGGCCAGAACACCTCCAAAACTCAGATTAAATCTCAGCAGAGGTTGTTCTTCCTGCGCCAACTGAAGAAATTCGACATGCCCAGGGAACTGCTGACCAGCTTCTATACTGCCACTATAGAATCCATCCTCTGCTCCTCAGTCATTGTCTGGTACGCGGGTGCAACGGCCACAAACTGCAGAGACTCATTACTGATGCAGAGAGAATCATCGGGTCTCCTCTTCCACCTCTTGATCTCTTCCACTCCGCTAGGACAATGAATAGGGCCACGGTGATCTCCTGTGACCCCTCCCACCCAGGCAGCCGCTACTTCAAGCTTCTCCCATTGGGCCGCAGGTACAGGACTATACCATGCAAAACAACCAGACGGAAGAACACCTTCTTTCCCCATGCGGTTCGGCTGCTAAACTCCAACCTCCCCCTGTCAGGCCCTCCTACTGGCAGGCCCTAGCGGGGTCTCTCAGTTAGGTCTCACTGCTGCCCGCCCTTGTTATCACTGCCCAGGGACTGTACGGGGGCCACCATCATCATCATTATCATTAGCATCATCATTATTATCATCATCATCATTATTATTATTATTATTATCAATATTATTATTGGACTGCTCCTGCACGGCAGGGAGAAACACTAAAGGACGAACTGGGTCTGTCATGTATACCGTTACTGTAGTTGTGTATCTTGTCTCCCTAAGGGCCATATGCAATTCACTTTTTCACCTCAATTTTCTCCTAGGAGATAATTTTTCATGTTTGATTTCTAATAACTTTTTAGCACTTTGCAATAGAAAAAGTACCAAAAAGTTGGTGAAAAAGTGCTATCAACATTATTTTTAGTGTTTGTTTGCTTGCTGGTAGAGATGAGCGTAATGACCTAATTACGATTTCGCGAAATTTCGCGTAATTAGTGTAATTACGATTATGGCCGTAAGTACATAATCGTAATGAAGAAAGATTTCGCGAAATTTCGCGTAAGCGTAATTTTCGAGTAATTTTCGCATTACAGTCGTATCATGCCGTAATTTCGCATTAAACGCTACCGTAATTTCGCGTTAAACCGTAACGCTCCGTATAATATAAACAAGCCGCCGACTTTAAGGGTTAATAGCAAAGCCCCCTTAAATGCTAAGAGCCTCAAATTTGGAGAATATATTAAGGAGATCAGGAGGAATAAGAGGAAAATTTTTTTTTCCAAAAAGACCTTATAGTTTTTGAGAAAATCGATGTTAAAGTTTCAAAGGAAAAATGTAAACATTTAAAAACCCGCCGACTTTAACGGTTAATAGCAAAGCCTGCTTAAAGTTTAGGAACACCAAATTCCCAGGGTATATTAAGGGGATCAGTGGGAATAAGAGGAAAAATTTTTTTTTCAAAAAGACCTTATAGTTTTTGAGAAAATCGATTTTTAAGTTTCAAGGGCGAAAATGTCTTTTAAATGCGGAAAATGTCAGTTTTTTTTGCACAGGTAACAATAGTGTATTATTTTCATAGATTCCCCCAAGTGGGAAGAGTTTTACTTACTTCGTTCTGAGTGTGGGAAATATAAAAAAAAAACGACGTGGGGTCCCCCCTCCCAGACCTCTTTAACCCCTTGTCCCCCATGCAGGCTGGGATAGCCAGAATGCGGAGCACCGGCCGCGTGGGGCTCCGCACCCTGACTATACCAGCCCACATGGTCCATGGATTGGGGGGTCTCGGAAGGGGAGGGGCAGCCAAGATTTCCCCTCCCCCTCCGAGCCCTTGTCCAATCCAAGGACAAGGGGCTCTTCTCCACCTCCGATGGGCGGTGGAGGTGGAGGCCACGATTTCCTGGGGGGGAGGTTCATGGTGGAATCTGGGAGTCCCCTTTAAAAAGGGGTCCCCCAGATGCCCACCCCCCCTCCCAGGAGAAATGAGTATAGAGGTACTTGAACCCCTTACCCATTTCCTTTAAGAGTTAAAGTAAATAAACACACAGACACTTAGAAAAAGTATTTTAATTGAACAAAAAACATAACCACGAAAAAAGTCCTTTAATATTCTTAATTAACCATTAATACTTACCTGTCCCTTTAAATAAATGATCCCTCGCAATATCCTCGGAAATGTTCTATCAGTTACAATGTAACAACTTTGTTACATTGTAACTACGCCGCACCCGACGTCACTCACCGCCGCCGCCGCCGCCGCGTCTGTGCTGCAGGACCCGACAGAGCTCTGAGCTATAGCTCAGAGCTCTCTAAGCATCTTTGTATTTGGGCTCCAAGGAGCCCCATTGGTCCTTAGCAGACCAATGGGGTTCCTTCTGATTTAAAGGAACCCCATTGGTCTGCTAAGGACCAATGGGGCTCCTTGGAGCCCAAATACAAAGATGCTTAGAGAGCTCTGAGCTATAGCTCAGAGCTCTGTCGGGTCCTGCAGCACAGACGCGGCGGCGGCGGCGGCGGTGAGTGACGTCGGGAGCGGCGTAGTTACAATGTAACAAAGTTGTTACATTGTAATAACTTTGTTACATTGTAACTGATAGAACATTTCCGAGGATATTGCGAGGGATCATTTATTTAAAGGGACAGGTAAGTATTAATGGTTAATTAAGAATATTAAAGGACTTTTTTCGTGGTTATGTTTTTTGTTCAATTAAAATACTTTTTCTAAGTGTCTGTGTGTTTATTTACTTTAACTCTTAAAGGAAATGGGTAAGGGGTACAAGTACCTCTATACTCATTTCTCCTGGGAGGGGGGGTGGGCATCTGGGGGACCCCTTTTTAAAGGGGACTCCCAGATTCCACCATGAACCTCCCCCCCAGGAAATCGCGGCCTCCACCTCCACCGCCCATCGGAGGTGGAGAAGAGCCCCTTGTCCTTGGATTGGACAAGGGCTCGGAGGGGGAGGGGAAAGCTTGGCTGCCCCTCCCCTTCCGAGACCCCCCAATCCATGGACCATGCGGGCTGGTATAGTCAGGGTGCGGAGCCCCACGCGGCCGGTGCTCCGCATTCTGGCTATCCCAGCCTGCATGGGGGACAAGGGGTTAAAGAGGTCTGGGAGGGGGGACCCCACGTCGTTTTTTTTTTTTTATTTCCCACACTCAGAACGAAGTAAGTAAAACTCTTCCCACTTGGGGGAATCTATGAAAATAATACACTATTGCTACCTGTGCAAAAAAAACTGACATTTTCCGCATTTAAAAGACATTTTCGCCCTTGAAACTTAAAAATCGATTTTCTCAAAAACTATAAGGTCTTTTTGAAAAAAAAATTTTCCTCTTATTCCCACTGATCCCCTTAATATACCCTGGGAATTTGGTGTTCCTAAACTTTAAGCAGGCTTTGCTATTAACCGTTAAAGTCAGGGGGTTTTTAAATGTTTACATTTTTCCTTTGAAACTTTAACATCGATTTTCTCAAAAACTATAAGGTCTTTTTGAAAAAAAAAATTTCCTCTTATTCCTCCTGATCTCCTTAATATATTCTCCAAATTTGAGGCTCTTAGCATTTAAGGGGGCTTTGCTATTAACCCTTAAAGTCGGCGGCTTTTTTATATTATACGGAGTGTTACGGTTTAACGCGAAATTACGGTAGCGTTGAATGCGAAATTACGGCATGAGCGAAATTACGCGTTGAAAATTACGCTTTTACGGTATTTTCAATTACGATTTTAATGGCAATTACGCTACCGTAATTTCGCATCGTAATCGCAAATTTCGCATGCGTAATTTTAGTAATGCGAAATTACGAAAATTTCGGCTCAACTCTACTTGCTGGTGGTTAAAAGGCATTTTATTGACAAGTTCAAAAATTTCACCTTGGAGAAAACTCAGGTGAAAACATTAATTGCATATGGGCCTAAATCTTGTCTTCCTATACTATGTCTATGCCATGTGTACCACAAATAATTCAGAATACAGCTCTTGCTGTATTTGGCAAAATAAATTTGATTCTGATTCTGAGCTGGCGAGCTAACAGTTCCGCCAAGCCAGCTGTCAGACGCCGGGCAAGGGGGTGACTGTCACTGACTGACAGACATTGCTTTCTACGGCTCAAAGATTTCCTTAACGGACAGCTGGCTGCTGTGGGCAGAGGAGCAGGAACCGCTCAAGGTGAGAGGTGGAGTGGAGGAGGGGGGGTGAACGTGCAAGGGATCAAGTGGCTGAAGATGCTGCACCTGAAGGAGGAAGAGGAGGCGGAGGGTGGCTTTGCATTTGTGTGCTGCTTTTACTCAGGTTGTCATCCTATTGCTGTTTGTGCTTTTTCATCATGTGCCTTCGTAAGGCAGTTGTCCCTACATGGGTCTTGGTCTTTCCACAACTAAATTTTTGGTGGCAGAAAGTACAGATGGCATCACTGTCATCTGAGGCAGACGCACAAAAAAAATTTCTACACCGCTGAGCCCTGGGATGATGGCACTTTGGTGGTGGCGGCAGCAGCTGACCTTGAAGATATGTCACGGTTCCGTGCGGAAGTTGAGGAAGAGGAGGTGTTCTGTGTTAAATACTGTGGAATGTAAAAGTTTGGGCAGAGTTGTTAATCGTCATGATTTTCCTGTATAAATCGTTTGTTGTTACGATAAAAAATGTTAAATATATCATATAGGGGGGGCGGAGTTAGCGCGCGATGCGGGAGGACGCAATTTAAGTGAGCTCCGTCACACTCCTAAAATCCGAGGCTAATATCCTGCTTTATAGCGAACTTACTTGCTTAATCTGGGTCTCGTGGTACTGCTGAACTCCTGGGGATCATAACCATGTCCATCAAGTTGGACTCCGCCAAGGCAGCCGCTGAGAAATTAGCGCAATACCAATGGACTTCCTCCTCTCAAGATGGCGCCGACAGGGAATCCATGCAGGCCGCAGAGGAAGAAGCAGAGGCATCTAATAGCGATAGCGAACCGCCTATTCTGATTCCGGCATCTGAAGATACCGGAGAACTATCCTTAACCACGATCTATGAGAATCTTCTCTCAGCCATTACGGAATCGAAAACGTGCCTCACCACTAAGATAGAGGAGATGAAGGCGGAAGTAGGCCTCCTGCGTCAAGACCTCGGTAAGCTCCGAGAACGCACTACCGAAGTGGAAAAGAGAGTTTCCGCCTTGGAGGATTTGACAGCACCGATCCCCAAACAGATCAAAGACCTACAGACCTCTGATACGGCTACTAAGGAGAAGATTGACGATATGGAGAATCGTCTCCGACGCAACAACGTTCGTATAGTGGGCCTGCCGGAACGTGCGGAGGGAGATGCTCCGGAGGCCTTTATGGAGCGATGGGTCAGATCCATGTTCGGGTCGGAGGGCTTATCATCAGCTTTTGTGGTGGAAAGAGCGCATCGGATCCCGGGCCGGGCCCCAAAACCTGGAGCGCCCGCCCGTCCATTTATAGCTCGCCTTCTGAACTTTAGAGACCGGGATGCGATCCTGAGAATGGCCCGTCAGAAGGGAGCTCTCCCCTTTGAGAACGTTAATTTACAGGTCTTTCCGGATTTTTCGCTGGCCCTACAAAAGAGGAGAGCCACCTTCATTGAGGTAAAGAAAAAGCTGCGGGCCAAACATGTACCCTATTCCATGTCCTATCCTGCCCGCCTGAGAGTCGTACATGAGGGTAAGACGCTTTTTTTTGAGACACCCTCAGAAGCCATGGACTTCGCTACCAAGGTAACAACTGTTTAAAAGTTTGCAAAGCAATGCTGTAGCACTAGATGAGATGGCATAATGTTTTCGGGCAGGTTGTTTGCTATGAAGAGACTCTCTACTACCCTGTTTTTTCTCTTTTTTTTACTTCTGGAACTTTCCTCTAATAACCTGGATTTTCTCTGTATCCTGTGGACATGGATATAATAGGCACCAGGTCGCCCAGAAACAGTCAGCTTTGCATATTTTCTAAAAGTTCACTATTAATCTGAAATATCAGGAGTGAGTTGGTGGACTCATGCCGCATTCACCCCCCTCAGAGGAGTAATCCTCACGAATCTGCACAAAATATGTTTTGTTTTTTCTGTTTATGCTTAGCCCTGATCTCCCCATCTCCTTGGGTTGCGATATTAATCTCACTACATGGTATATATTATGTATGTGATGCCTATAAATCTTTATTATTCAATACATTCCCGTTGAGGCTGGTGGGGGGAGGGGTGTGGGGTGGGGAAGGGATTCTGGTTATGTTACGAGGGTATGATCGTGTGGTCTCAATGTATAGTAGAGTCTATCCTGTGGAGAATGTTACTGTGAAGCTGGATAATGGCTAGGAGTTTAAAATGTATATCATGGAATGTTAGAGGACTAGGGACTGTGATGAAATGTAACCTTGTATTTTCTTTCCTTAAAAAATATGATCCCGACATTTGTGTTCTCCAGGAAACGCACTTGACTGGAAGCACCTCCTCTAGACTTCGCAGACACTGGGTAGGGTGGGCCGCACACTCGGTTCACACTTCCAACTCCAGAGGGGTCTCTATTTTGGTTCATAAGAGGGTAAGGTGGCACATGATAACATGCAAAGTGGATCCAAATGGCAAATATATCTATGTACAAGCTGAGGTAGATTCCCTCCCGATTAAGATCGTAGCTGTCTATCTGTCCCCACCAGCTGCCCTTTCAGTTCTGAAACCAATTATACCCTGGATCTTAAATGACAGGGTCACACCCATAATATGTGTTGGGGACTTCAATTTGGTGATGGACGAGACTATTGACAGGTTCCCTGTCCCCGTAGGGGCAAAGGGGCTAGGTCAGACTTCCCTATCAGAATGGGCCCTTAATCTAGGATGGTTTGATACATGGAGAACCCTAAACCCAGAGACAGCTGCCTTCACTTGCTATACACCTGCCAGGAAATCCCTCTCCAGAATTGATCTAGCTTTAGTCAATGACCTGGCCATCGCCAGGCTGGAATCTGCCGTACATTTAAATAGGGGAATCTCTGATCACTCTCCACTGCTGATACACTTCCGCTTGGATACCAGACAGGTTAATAGCCCCTGGAAGTTTAACAGCTTCTGGTTTACTCTCTTCCCTTCCCCAGATAGAACCATAGAGCAAATAACTACATATTTCCTTTGTAATAAAGATTCGGCTGCCCTATTCAGTGTCTGGGAGGCATTTAAATGCCACATGAGGGGATGCTTGCACGCCACAGTATCATTTATTAAAAGGAGCTCTCGGGAAAAAGAGGAGCGCTTGTCTGAGGCCTGCTCGGATGCAGAGGCCCTATATATTACCCAGCCATCTGACCAGAGCTGCAGACAATGGCTTCTAGCACAGAGGGAGCTAAACATCTGCTTAAATCATAAATCTAAGAGGAAATTGTTTTTTACTAAACAATCCTTTTTTGAGTGTGGAAACTACACTGGAAGACTATTGGCTCAACTGGCCCACGGGGCTAGGGGATCTGCAGTGATTACAGGATTAAGTAAACCAGATGGCTCTCTAGTTAATTCCACTTCTGACATATTAGAGGAGTTTGTCCTTTTCTACGACTCATTATACACCTCAAGACTGATATACTCTGAATATGACATTGTGCAATACCTCTCAGATTGTACCTTCCCTACTTTATCCCCTGAACAGGTAAAAATGTTAGATGCCCCCATTACAATCGAGGAAGTGGAGATAGCTATATCCTCATTGCAACCTAATAAGGCCTCCGGCCCTGACGGAATTCCAGCAGACTTTTATAAAAAATATAGAGATTTGATAAGACAAGATCTACTAGCGGTATTACTGAGTATAGATTCCCAATCCGTCCTCCCCGATAGTTGGAATGATGCTACAATAGTTGTTTTATTAAAAGAAGGGAAAAATCCATTGCAGTGCGGTTCTTACAGACCGATATCCCTGCTAAATACCGATTATAAGATTTTTACCAAAATCATCTCCAACCGATTAGCTAAGGTAATTCTTGACATAATCCACCCCGACCAGACAGGATTTATGCCTGGTAAGGGGACGTCTATCAATATAAGGAGGACTTTAATACACTCGCAGATATCGCACAATGTCACCGGAGATAGAGCATTGGTGTCATTAGACACCATGAAAGCTTTTGATTCTATAGAGTGGCTTTTTCTAGATACCTGCTTGCAAAAATTTGGTTTTGGTCCTAGGTTTCTGGGCTGGGTGAGGGCATTGTATCGGAGTCCAAGGGCAAGAATATCAGTAAATGGTCTCTTTTCTCGATCTTTCACTCTTCATCGTGGCACCAGACAAGGCTGCCCACTATCACCTTTTTTGTTTGCTATTGCAATTGAAGCTTTAGCTATTAAATTTCGCTCTGCTTCTAATATTCGTGGGCTTACTTGTGATTCGCATACTGATATTATTGGCTTATATGCGGACGATGTAATTTTATTTCTTGAAGACACGCATACTTCACTTAAAAACTCAATGCAACTAATTAACCAGTTCGGGGAATTCTCAGGCCTGCAGACAAATTGGGAAAAATCATGCATTATGCCCTTGGACTCTGATGCTATCAGTTTGAACTCAGTTGAGTGCCCCTTACAGATAGTTCAGAGGTTTAGGTACCTGGGAATAGTAGTAACCAGAGACCCAGCAGAGTTCTTTAATGCCAATATTTCACCTCTTCTATCTGAATTAACAGCCAAGTGCAAAGCTTGGAGCTCTCTCCCCTTGGTAGTAGTGGGAAGGGTGAACTTAATAAAAATGATTTCTCTCCCTAAGATTCTATACGTGGTCCAGCACTCGGCAGTCCCCATCCCCAAGTCATTCTTCTCTAAACTAAACAGCGTGGTTGCTTCCTTCCTGTGGGGCAATAAGAGAGCTAGGATTAAACTACAGACACTCACTAGGCCATTAGATGAGGGTGGTCTAGCCCTCCCTGATTTCTTTCTATATTATTTGGCCGGCCAGTTAAGATACATTCAGGCGTGGATGCCTGGCCATACTGAATGGACTAGTGAGTTGCTACTGGCCCAGAATCTTCGGGGTAAAAATGTATTTACTTTTTTGGAAGCTGGCGCTGGGAACTCCTATGCCTCTCTTTTGCCCTTACACAAGCTGGCACTACAAGTTTGGCGCAGTGAAAAGCGAACTTATAAATACTCTGACATCCCTCTTGAAACCCCTTTATGGGAGAACTCCAGCTTTCCACATCTGCTGTCTATCCCTGAGCCAATCTTCTGGGTCAATAAAGGTTTAATAAACGTATCACAGGTAACGACCAATACTGGTCTGATTCTCTTAGCAGAAGAGATTACAAATCGGTTTCAGGTCCCTAGATCCTCTTATCTTAGGTCATTCCAGCTTTCACATTCTCTTAGAGCCCAGTTCGGTAGAAGTAGCCTTCCCATATCTGACTTTCCCTTGATTGGAGTCTTAAAAACACAGGGTGCCCAAGGTTTAACATCATATCTATATACCCATCTATTGAACGCTAAATTTGAAGGTCTAGACATGAAGGGACCTGCCAAATGGGATACTCAACATTTAGAAATACAGGAGGAAGACTGGGAAGATATTTTTCTCTCAGTTCGTTTAGCTTCCCCAGCTGCTCATAACCGACTAATCCAACTATACATTGTACATCAAGCATATTGGACTCCTGTGACGCTGAAATCTAAAAATCTTAGAGACACAGCAGACTGTCCTAAATGTGGGAGCTCGGATGCAGACTTCCTCCACTTAATTTGGCAGTGTCCCAAAGTGTCCTCTTTCTGGGTACAGGTAACTCAATGTCTTGCTAATATGGTAGGTACTTCTGTCCCTCTTGCTCCTTTATTGTGCCTGTTTGGTGTAATGGAGGAGGAAGACAACCAGCGATACAAACAAATTTTCCTGAGGGAAACACTCTTTCTAGCTCGGAAAACTATAATACTTAAATGGCTGGCTGCTGACTGTCCCCAGATTCAACACTGGAAAAATTTAGTCAATGAAGTGGTTCAATATGAAAAGATCCTTTTCACTCATAGAGGTGCACCCACGAAATTTGGGAAAATATGGGATATTTGGCTCGACTCCCAGGAAACACTGAACTCTCCACCAGAATGATGACTCAAATACCTAGTTAAAAAGTACTGCGAGACTGCATGACATACCCCCATGTAGAAGTAGGATGTTGTACAAGTGCCCTGTTGGCACTTGGGTTATATAAGTGACCCTGTTAAATTATCTGGCAACGTAGGATGCTCTCCTGTGCAATATACCATCATGACTGTATATGACTGCAATTTATATGATCTGCATGTTAATGTAAACTTAAGCTGATATTCCAGATATGTTTCAGTCTTGTTGGATTGTATTATTCTTTAAGTCAATAAAAAGAAGTTAAAAAAAAATATATATATATCATATAGGAAAAACACACAGTGATATTTGAGAAGGGAAATTAAGTTTATTGGGTTTACAGAAAGTGTGCAATAATTGTTTAAACACAAATTAGGCAAGTGCATAAATGTGGGCACCACAAAAACTAAATGAAATCAATATTTAGTAGATCCTCTTTTTGCAGAAATGACAGCCTCTGAACGCTTCCTGTAGGTTCCAATGAGAGTCTGGATTCTGGTTGAAGGTATTTTGGACTATTCCTCTTTACAAAACATCTCTAGTTCATTCAGGTTTGATGGCTTTTGAGCATGGACAGCTCTCTTTTACTCACACCACAGATTTTCAATTATATTCAGGTCTGGGAGATGGCCATTCCAGAACGTTATACTTGTTCCTCTGCATGAATGCCTTAGTGGATTTTGAGCAGTGTTTAGGGTTGTTGTCTTGTTGAAAAATCTAGCCCCGGTGTAGCTTCAGCTTCGTCACTGATTCCTGGACATTGGTCTCCAGAATCTGCTGATACTGAGTGGAATCCACGCGTGCCTCAACTTTGGCAAGATTCCCAGTCCCTGCACTGGCCACACAGCCCCACGGCATGATGGAACCACCACCATATTTTACTGTAGGTAGCAGGTGTTAGCAGGTATTTTTCCTGGAATGCTGTGTTATTTTTCCTCCATGCATAACGCCCCTTGTTAAACCCAAATAACTCAATTTTAGTTTCAGCAGTCCATAGCACCTTATTCCAAAATGAAGCTGGCTTGTCCAAATGTGCTTTAGCATACCTCAAGTGGCTCTGTTTGTGCTGTGGGCAGAGAAAAGGCTTCCTTAGCATACAGCATCTCCTTGTGTAAAGTGCGCTGAATGGTTGAACGATGCACAGTGACTCCATCTGCAGC
Source organism: Hyperolius riggenbachi (assembly GCF_040937935.1). Taxonomy (NCBI): domain Eukaryota; kingdom Metazoa; phylum Chordata; class Amphibia; order Anura; family Hyperoliidae; genus Hyperolius; species Hyperolius riggenbachi. The sequence continues at coordinate 70,486,876 of NC_090652.1, forward strand.
AAGATGATGTTGTAGGTCTTTGGTGCTGGTCTGTGGGTTGACTCTGACTGTTCTCACCATTCGTCGCTTCTGTCTATCCGAGATTTTTCTTGGTCTGCCACTTCAAGCCTTAACTTGAACTGAGCCTGTGGTCTTCCATTTCCTCAGTATGTTCCTAACTGTGGAAACAGACAGCTGAAATCATTGAGACAGACTTCTGTATCCTTCCCTTAAACCATGTTGGTGAACAATCTTTGTCTTCCGTTCATTTGAAATTTGTTTTGAGACCCCCATGTTGCTAACCTTCAGAGAAAATTAACAGAGGAGGAAAACTTACAATTGACCCCCTGATATACTCTGTCTTATAATTTGATTCACCTGTGTAGGTAGGTCAGGGGTCACTGAGCTTACCAAGCCAATTTGAGTTCCAATAATTAGTTCTAAAGGTTTTGGAATCAATAAAATGACAACAGTGGCCACATTTATGCACCTGCCTAATTTTATTTAAACAATTATTGCACACTTGCTGTAAATGCAATAAGCTTCATTTCAGTTTTTAAAATATCACTGTGTGTGTCTCCTATATGATATATTTAACTGACCTTTTTTATTGTAACAACCAACAATTTATACAGGAAAATCATGATGATTAACAACATTGCCCAAACTTTCACATCCAACGATATTTATGTAACCACTTTGTATTCCTTAGTTTTTGCCCCTTACGATTCCTGACAATCTTGGAATTTCATCTGTGTCACATACAGCAAAAACTTTAAAGTGATGCACATACCATATATACTTGCATATTAACCGACCCACGTGTAAGCCAAAGTACCCACTTTTCCTTTAGAAACCAGGAAGAATTGACTGACTCACATATGCCCCCTCAACATTATAGCTCCCTCCACCTTAGCCAGATGTGCCCCAGTACAAGCCATCCCCTTTCCCCATAGCCAGATGTGCCCCAAGGATGATACAGCTCTGTCTCAAGATGTCACTAGACAGCATCATAGTTATGAGGCACAGGAAGAATCCCCAATCTTTTCACCACTGACACAGTGTTTGCACGCTCCACTCCACAAGTCAGGGGACACAGGTAGTCTTGAGAAGTGAACTCTGCACACCATGTTGCAGTGGATGGAGGGCACTGACACAGCAAGCAGCCAGCTGCCAAGAGCAGGATCACTAGTGCATGATCCTTACACTCCTCTGCCAGTAACAAAACCTGCTCCACCATCCATTCTGCTCCACTGACTCACATATAAGCTGAGGGGGTAACTTTTCAGCATATTTTTTGGTGCTGAAAAATTAGGCGTATATGCGAGTATATAAGGTATTCTTTTTTCATGAAAATCTAGGATTTCTTAGGGAAATGTGTGTTTCCAAGAATTGTTTCATTTTATAGGCTTTTTATAGGAAAAAAAAAATAGGTGTAAATGCAAAAAATACATAATTATTTCATATTTAAGACTTATTTAATCCTTTTAACCACTTCACCACTGAGAGGCTTTTCCCTTTATGGACCAGTGCAATTTTCACCTTTTAGTATTCCTCCCTTTCATTTGCCACTAACTTTATCACTACTTATCACAATGAAATGATCTACATTAACAAGAAAAAGTATGTGAACCCCTTGACATTATATGGATTTCTGCACAAATTGGTCAAAAAATGTGATCTGATCTTCATCTAAGTCACAACAATAGACAACCCCAGTCTGCTTAAACTAATACCACACAAATAATTAAATGTTTCCATGTTTTTATTGGATACACCATGTAAACATTCACAGAGCAGGTGGAAAAATTATTTGAACCCTTGGATTTACTAACTGGTTGAACCTCCTTTGGCAGCAACAACTTCAACCAAACATTTCCTGTAGTTGCAGATCAGACATGCACAGGAGTAATTCTTTCAGCCTTAAAGGGCTGTTTGGGGTGCTTTCACAGCAAGTGAGGACTGAGGAACAAGAACACAGGCCTAGCTAATGCTTTCCCTACCTATCTGCAGCAAGTCTGACCCTGCTCTCCCTAACAGTCAGCAGCCAGCAGAGAATGAATACAATATGGCCACCGCAACTGCTTTTTGATAGGGGGGTAGGGGGTCAAGGATGGGGTGCTAGCTGATTGGCTTCCATGTGTCTGCTGAAAGTGAGGTAAGGGGTCAAAGTTTGGCTCCATGATGATGTATAGGGGGAAGGTCGAACACGGCATATGATTGCAGTTAGCTGGGAAACGTGAACAGCGGAAATTCGCTGGGAACTGTGGACCGGCAAACTGTTCAGGCTTTTTCTAGTAGGGATTAGAGATGTAGCGAACAGTTCGCCGGCGAACGGTTCCAGGCGAACTTAGGGGGTTCGCGTTTGCCTGCACCAGGCGAACTTTTGCGGAAGTTCAATTAGCCCCATAATGCACTATAAGGGTCAACTTTGACCCTCTGAATCACAGTCAGCAGGCACATTGTAGCCAATGAGGCTACACTAAGCCCTGGAGCCCCATCCCCCCTTATATAAGGCAGGGTCCGGCGGCCATTACACTCACTCGTGTGCCTGCTAGAGAGAGGAAAGGGACAGCTGCTGCAGACTTGTTCTTCTAGGGACAGATTAGTTAGGTTCTTGGCTGCTTAGCTTGCTCCTGGCTGATTGTTATTGCTTTTATAGCACCCCTCAATAGCTCTTTTCAGAGCTCATCCTGTACTTTTTTTTTCGCTGTGTGTCAAACTGACACTTTTGTTGCATGCACAGCCTTGCTAATTGATAGTGTGTGTGCCACTGCCAGCAGCCCAGCACATTCAGTGACTACCTGTGTGTGTGACAGGGAGCTGCACATTGTACTACCCAGTACTGCATATACCCCAGTACCTGTTGTGTTTACTTAACCCACCTCATCACTGCATATACCTAGCTTTGTGTTGAGTGAACCCAGCTCACTGCATCTAACTACCTTTTGTGTTGAGTGAACCCACCTGGCCACCTTACTGCATCTAACTGCCTGTTGTGTTGAGTGAGAACGCACCTCACTGCATCTTAAGTACCTTTACTGTTCAGTGAACCCATCTCACTGCATCTAACTACCCAGTACCTGTTGTGTTTACTTAACCCACCTCACCACTGCATATACCTAGCGTTGTGTTGAGTGAACGAACCCAGCTCACTGCATCTAACTACCTCTTGTGTTGAGTGAGAACCCACCTGGCCACCTCACTGCATCTAACTACCTGTTGTGTTGAGTGAGAACCCACCTCACTGCATCTTAAGTACCTTTACTGTTCAGTGAACCCAGCTCACTGCATCTAACTACCTGTTGTGTTGAGTGAACCCACCTGGCCACCTCACTGCATCTAACTACCTGTTGTGTTGAGTGAGAACCCACCTCACTGCATCTTAAGTACCTTTACTGTTCAATGAACCCAGCTCACTGCATCTTACAACCTGTTGTGTTCAGTGAACCCAGCTCACTGCATCTAACTACCTGTTGTGTTGAGTGAGAACCCACCTCACTGCATCTTAAGTACCTTTGCTGTTCAGTGAACCCAGCTCACTGCATCTGACTACCTTTTGTGATCAGTGAACCCAGCTCACTGCATCTAACTACCTGTTGTATTGAGTGAGAACCCACCTCACTGCATCTTAAGTACCTTTACTGTTCAGTAAACCCAGCTCACTGCATCTAACTACCTGTTGTGTTGAGTGAGAACCCACCTCACTGCATCTTAAGTACCTTTACTGTTCAGTGAACCCATCTCACTGCATCTAACTACCCAGTACCTGTTGTGTTTACTTAACCCACCTCACCACTGCATATACCTAGCGTTGTGTTGAGTGAACGAACCCAGCTCACTGCATCTAACTACCTCTTGTGTTGAGTGAGAACCCACCTGGCCACCTCACTGCATCTAACTACCTGTTGTGTTGAGTGAGAACCCACCTCACTGCATCTTAAGTACCTTTACTGTTCAGTGAACCCAGCTCACTGCATCTAACTACCTGTTGTGTTGAGTGAACCCACCTGGCCACCTCACTGCATCTAACTACCTGTTGTGTTGAGTGAGAACCCACCTCACTGCATCTTAAGTACCTTTACTGTTCAATGAACCCAGCTCACTGCATCTTACAACCTGTTGTGTTCAGTGAACCCAGCTCACTGCATCTAACTACCTGTTGTGTTGAGTGAGAACCCACCTCACTGCATCTTAAGTACCTTTGCTGTTCAGTGAACCCAGCTCACTGCATCTGACTACCTTTTGTGATCAGTGAACCCAGCTCACTGCATCTAACTACCTGTTGTATTGAGTGAGAACCCACCTCACTGCATCTTAAGTACCTTTACTGTTCAGTAAACCCAGCTCACTGCATCTAACTACCTGTTGTGTTGAGTGAGAACCCACCTCACTGCATCTTAAGTACCTTTACTGTTCAGTGAACCCAGCTCACTGCATCTAACTACCCAGTACCTGTTGTGTTTACTTAACCCACCTCATCACTGCATATACCTAGCGTTGTGTTGAGTGAACCCAGCTCACTGCATCTAACTACTTGTTGTGTTGAGTGAGAACCCACCTCACTGCATCTTAAGTACCTTTACTGTTCAGTGAACCCAGCTCACTGCATCTTACTACCTGTTGTGTTCAGTGAACCCAGCTCACTGCATCTAACTACCTGTTGTGTTGAGTGAGAACCCACCTCACTGCATATAGCTAGCATCCCCCCGAGATGGACAAAATGGACAAACCAGGTAGAGGAAGAGGTAGAGGCAGACCCAGAGGAAGGCCACCAGGCACCGGCAGGTCTGTGCGAGGTGGTGTTGCTGTGATTTTGTGCGGACCTGGCCCAAAATACAGTGCTCAGAAGAAATCACGTGCCATCACTTCCCAAAATCGTGAGGAGGTGCTTGAGTATTTAACACAGAACACCTCATCTCCTGCAGCCACCAGCGCTACAACAAGCACCACATCCGCTGCATTTGACACTTCGCAGGAGTTATTTGGTGGTGGTGAAATCACTGATTCACAGCCACTACTGCAACAACAACAAGAAGGCGCAGGCACACCACCTCATACGTCTGAGTTAGGTGGCGATAGTATGGACGTAACGTGTGTGGATGGGGATGATGGACCACCTGAAGTTGGTGCAGTTGAGAAGGTGTCTGAGGAAAGCGCAGCTGGCCAGGAGGATTATGATGACGATTATACGGATACCACATATGTTCCCGTTAGAGGAGATGACCAGGGGAACAGTTCAGAGGAGGAGTCAGAGAGGAGTAGGAGGAGACGACTCCATGATAGAAGCAGAGGGAACTCGTCCTCAGAAACAGCTGGGGGCAGAGTCCGGCGCCATGTATCGCCAGCTATGGCCAGCCAGCCAACATGCCCTTCAACGTCAGCTGCTGATGCCAGCGTAGCGCCATCACCCCAGGGGGGCTCAGCGGTTTGGAAATTTTTTCACGTGTGTGTCTCAGATCAGAGCAAAGCCATCTGTTGTCTCTGCCAGCAAAAATTGAGCCGTGGAAAGGCCAACTCTCACGTAGGGACAAGTGCCTTACGAAGGCACCTGGAGAGAAGGCACAAACAGCTATGGCAAGAACACCTGAGGAAAAGCAGCACCCCTCAAAAGACAAGCCACCCTCCTTCTCCTCTTCCTCCTTCAGGTGCATCGTCTTCATCCACTTTCTCCCTTGCACCTTCACAGCCACCCTCCTCCACACCGCCTCTTCCCTTCAGCGGTTCCTTCTCCTCTGCCCACAGCAGTACCCAGCTGTCCGTGAAAGAAGTATTTGAGCATAAGAAGCAAATGTCTGCCAGTCACCCTCTTGCCTGGCGTCTGACAGCTGGCGTGGCGGAACTATTAGCTCGCCAGCTATTACCATACAAGCTGGTGGAGTCGGAGGCTTTCCGTAAGTTTGTGGCCATTGGTACACCGCAGTGGAAGATACCAGGCCACAATTATTTTTCACAAAAGGCCATACCCAAACTGTACCGTGCAGTTGAGAGGCAAGTGGTGTCATCTCTGGCGCACAGCGTTGGGTCAAGGGTCCACCTGACCATGGATGCCTGGTCTGCCAAGCACGGGCAGGGCCACTACATTACATACACAGCCCATTGGGTCAACCTGGTGACCGATGGCAGCAAGCAGGGAGTACGTGGCTGCGCAGCGGACCGACTTGTCACACCTCCACGGCTTGCAGGCAGGCCTCCAGCCAGCTCCTCTCCACCTGCTACCACCGCTTCGCTGTCATCATCCTCCTCCTCCTCCTTGGCTGGTGCCGCGATCTCCTCTCCAGCTACACAGCCCCAGCACCCCAGGGCCTATGCTGCATGCCAGGTACGACGGATTCACGCAGTGTTAGACATGTCTTGCCTGAAAGCGGAGAGTTACACTGGAGCAGCTCTCCTGGCTGCTCTTAACAAACAGGTGGAGCAATGGCTGACCCCGCACAAGCTTGAGATCGGCAACGTGGTGTGTGACAACGGCAGCAATCTCATTGCTGCGTTGAATTTGGAAAAGCTGACACACATACCCTGCATGTCACATGTGCTTAATCTGATCGTGCAAAGATTTGTGTCCAAGTACCCAGGCTTAGAGGACGTCCTGAAGCAGGCCAGGAAGTTGTGTGGGCATTTCAGGCGCTCTTACAAGGCCATGGCACGCTTTGCGGACATTCAGCATAGAAAAAACTTGCGTGAGACGCCTGATTTGCGATAGCCTGACTCGCTGGAATTCCACCCTGCTGATGTTCTCTCGCCTGCTAGACCAGGAGAAAGCCGTCACCCAGTACCTGTATCATTACAGTACAAGGACACAATCTGGTAGGATGGGGATGCTGTGGCCCAACAACTGGACACTGATGCGAAATGCATGCAGGGTCATGGAGCCCTTTGAGGAGGTGACCAAACTGGTGAGTTGCGCTGAGGGCACCATCAGCGACTTGATCTCCTATGCCTATGATCCCCTACGCCTACTTCCTGGAGCATGCTGTGCGTAGAGTGGTGGATACAGCAGTGGAGGAGCATGAACGAGAAGAGTTACGGCGGCAGGAGTCGTGGGAGCCATTTACACCCGAACCCGATGTTTCCACAACACCTGCGGCAGCACAGAGGGGGGAGGAGGAGGAGGAAGAAGAGGAGTCGTGTCTGGAAGGAGAGGAGTCAGACTCTGATGATGGTGATGATGAGGAAGGTAATAAAAACAAAAACAATCCCGTGCGCAATACCATACACTCCTCTATTAAAATGCAGCCGATCTAAATTTATGCCAGTTCTCAATTCCAAATATAACATATAAAAGTCTCTCTTGATCAGCGCAGATCTCTGAACCAACTTCAAGATTTTCAAACCGCCACCACACCTCTTGTGAACGCACTCACCAGCTTAAATGATCATACAAAATGATCATATGCGCTCAGTCAGGTAAATTCACTGCCCTTATGGTCACTGCTGGGCTCCACTCTTTAAGTCCTCTTCATAACACCATGTCTCAACATGAAATTAAAAATGCTCCACATAGCGTAGCACAGTTTGAATAAAATTTATTTTTCCTTAAAAACACAATCAAGTGCACTCACGTTTCCACCATGTATGTCTATCACAGGCATACAGGTAAGCGCAGGGTTTGCAAGGCGGCGGACCTCTCAGCTGTATACTCCACGTAGTACCGCCGTAATCCGCACACTCCCAACGTCCCTCGCTCGCTCTGTTGCTCCTCCCCGACCGGTTTTGTCCACGTGACTTTCTCAAGGGGTAGAAGGTCACGGGTTAATGGACGTCATTTTAACTTGTTCCGTCGCTCCGCCTGCTTTGCTATCAAGCCTGCGCCTGCCCGTGTTAAAATTCTTCATACAGAAATAATTTAAAAATGTACATATAAAAATAACATATTATATATGCAAACGGGACACATTATTCCCATACTATCATTAATCCATATTTGTTGGCCTAATCCAAAAGTTGGTTTCATCTCATGCATACATACACCCATTCTCTGTTGCTCCTCCCCGACCGGTTTCGTCCACGTGACTTTCTCAAGGGGTAGAAGGTCACGGGTTAATGGACGTCATTTTAACTTGTTCCGTCGCTCCGCCTGCTTTGCTATCAAGCCTGCGCCTGCCCGTGTTAAAATTCTTCATACAGAAATAATTTAAAAATGTACATATAAAAATAACATATTATATATGCAAACGGGACACAATATTCCCATACTATCATTAATCCATATTTGTTGGCCTAATCCAAAAGTTGGTTTCATCTCATGCATACATACACCCATTCTCACTCATACGGACTCTAAAGGGGTACTCTAACTCTCTATGAATTAATTGTTTGTAATAAAGCAATTCAGATTATATTCCATGTTTAAACCTTCAGGATTCATAGTCCTTAAAGGGAAGGTTCAGGGAAACCTTGAAAAAAATAAAAATCCATATCCACTTACCTGGGGCTTCCTCCAGCCCGTGGCAGGCAGGAGGTGCCCTCGCCGCCGCTCCAGAGGCTTCCGGTCGTCTTCGGTGGCCGACCTGACCTGGCCAGGCCAGGCCAGCTGCCAGGTCGGGCTCTTCTGCGCTCCAAGGACGGGCTCTTCTGCATCCCACGCGGGCGCGCTGACGTCATCGGACATCCTCCGGGCTATACTGCGCAGGCGCAGTAGTTCTACGCAGAAGTGCCAGGACTTAGAGCGCAGAAGAGCCCGACCTGGCAGCCGGCCTGGCCAGGTCGGGTCGGCCACTGAAGACGACCGGAAGCCTTTGGAGCGGCGGCGAGGGCACCTCCTGCCTGCCACGGGCTGGAGGAAGCCCCAGGTAAGTGGATATGGATTTTTATTTTTTTCAAGGTTTCCCTGAACCTTCCCTTTAACGATAGAATCCACTTAGTTTCTCTTTTAAGCAATTCCTTTTCTCGATCCATCCCTCTCCAATGCGCTTCATGGAGAGTTAGAGTACCCCTTTAGAGTCCGTATGAGTGAGAATGGGTGTATGTATGCATGAGATGAAACCAACTTTTGGATTAGGCCAACAAATATGGATTAATATGGGAATATTGTGTCCCGTTTGCATATATAATATGTTATTTTTATATGTACATTTTTAAATTATTTCTGTATGAAGAATTTTAACACGGGCAGGCGCAGGCTTGATAGCAAAGCAGGTGGAGCGACGGAACAAGTTAAAATGACGTCCATTAGCCCGTGACCTTCTAACCCCTTGAGAAAGTCACGTGGACGAAACCGGTCGGGGAGGAGCAACAGAGCGAGCGAGGGACGTTGGGAGTGCACGGATTACGGTGGTACTACGTGGAGTATACAGCTGAGAAGTCCGCTGCCTTGCAAACCCTGCGCTTACCTGTATGCCTGTGATAGACATACATGGTGGAAACGAGAGTGCACTTGATTGTGTTTTTAAGGAAAAATAAATTTTATTCAAACTGTGCTACGCTATGTGGAGCATTTTTAATTTCATGTTGAGACATGGTGTTATGAAGAGGACTTAAAGAGTGGAGCCCAGCAGTGACCATAAGGGCAGTGAATTTACCTGACTGAGCGCATATGATCATTTTGTATGATCATTTAAGCTGGTGAGTGCGTTCACAAGAGGTGTGGTGGCGGTTTGAAAATCTTGAAGTTGGTTCAGAGATCTGCGCTGATCAAGAGAGACTTTTAGATGATGAGGAAGGTGTTTCTGTGGAGGAGGAAGAGGCGGCGGAAGAAGAACAACCGCGGCAGCTGTCACTGGAGGCTTCTGCTGCTCCACGTTCCCGTGGTATTGTTCGTGGCTGGGGGGAGGAAGAGGAGTTGCATCCTATCACTGAGGAAGAGCAAGAGGAGATGGAGAGTACGTCTGCATCCAGCTTTGTGCAGATGTCCTCTTTCATGTTGTCCAGCCTGTTGAGGGACCCCCGTATCAAAAAACTCAAGACGAATGACCTGTACTGGGTGGCCACGCTACTAGACCCTCGGTACAGGCACAAAGTGGCGGACCTGTTACCAACTCAACACAAGGCGGAAAGGATGCAGCACTTGCAGAACAAGCTGTCGATGATGCTTTACAATGCGTTTAAGGGTGATGTGGCTGCACAACGCAATCAAGGTACCACTGGCAGTAACCCTCCTCCTCCCAAGTCCACGCAGGCAAGGACAGGATGCTCCAGCGATCTCAGGGTGATGTCGGACATGCGGACGTTCTTTAGTCCAACTCCTCGCCATAGTCCTTCCGGATCTACCCTCCACCAACACCTGGACCGGCAGGTAGCCGACTACCTGGCCTTGAGTGTGGATGTAGACTCTGCGAAAAGCGACGATGAACCCTTGGACTACTGGTTGCGCAGGCTTGATCTGTGGCCAGAGCTGTCCCAATTTGCCATACAACTTCTCTCTTGCCCTGCCGCAAGGGTCCTGTCAGAAAGGACCTTCAGTGCAGCTGGAGGCATAGTTACTGAGAAGAGAAGTCGCCTAAGTCACGACAGTGTTCAGTACCTGACCTTTATCAAAATGAATGAGGAATGGATCACGGAGGGCTACTGCACGACCGAAGACTAAGTCAGTCCCCACACACAGCATCTCTGCCTGCAGGCCGCTTGACTGCCTTCTCCGCCACCACCAACAGGGTCCAGGACTCTAGGCGGATTCCTGAATTTTACACAAAATCTACACGCTACACAAATTTTTCTGGTGCGTGTACATGCCTGCCTAATTTTTCTGGCTGCACTGCGGGCGGCTGCAACAAAAAAACAAAAGGCATGTACATGTGCCCATCCCCCTTCGTGATCATTACCTTGCCGCGGTGAAGGGGCTTGCGCATCACAATGAAGCAATGACCGCCGGCTATTTGAGTGTCTCGGGTGGGGGTGGCACACAAAAGATAATAAGGTCGTTGCTTCATTGTGGTCAGACCAAATTTGATCAGCTGGACAGTCACGGTTGTTCTATCATTGAGCTACCACAGCTCAGTGACCATATGGGCTTAAAAAACGCCACGGCCTACACTCTGGCCACGGTGCGCACCAGTCCAGCACGGCCGTCACTACGCAAACAGCTGTTTGCGGTGCGTTACACAGTGAGTTTGGTGTGTCAGTGTGAAGCAGAACTCTAATTACACTCCCTAATTGATGTATACCCATGCAAGATGTTTGAAAGCACTTTAGGCCTGCAATTTAGCATTCAATGTCATGTCTGCCCTTAAAACGCTGCTTTGCGTCAAATCCAGATTTTTCCCCGGGACTTTGGGCATGTATCCCACTCCGCTATGCCCCCCTCCAGGTGTTAGACCCCTTGAAACATCTTTTCCATCACTTTTGTGGCCAGCATAATTTTGTCTTTTTTTCAAAGTTCGCCTCCCCATTGAAGTCTATTGCGGTTCGCGAACCTTTACGCGAACCGAACCTTCCACGGAAGTTCGCGAACCGAAAATCGGAGGTTCGTGACATCTCTAGTAGGAATTGGATGCAATCACTAGGATGCACAGTTTGGGGACCCCAGTGCTGTACAGATACAGTACAATGTAGGCCGAAACTGTTGCCCTAGCTATCACATTTGATTGCTACGGGCAGCAGCTATTGCAGGTGTCCATTAACCTTAAAGAGACTCTGTAACAATTTTTTCAGCCTTAGTTCTTCTATCCTATGAGTTCCTATGCCTGTTCTAATGTGCTGGGGCTTACTGCAGCTCTTCCTAATTACACTGTCTCTGTAATAAATCAATGTATCTTTCTTCTGTCCTGTTTGTCGGGCTAAGGCTTTGATTGTGTGGAATGTGCAGGGCTGCTTGTGATTGGTAGAAGCGATACACACCCTCTGCAGGCCCCCTGCATACTCACACACTATGCTTAGCTGATCCTATTAGAAGCTGGTTAGTTTGTTTGTAAACATTGCCTAAAACTGTTAATTACAAGCCAGGATTGCAGCAGAGAGTGGCAGAAACAGCACAGAGGGGCACAGGAGAAAATAAGGAATAGAATGGTATGCTTTTTAGTGTAAGAATATTAGAGTACAGATTCTCTTTAAGGCCAAGTATAGGTGACATAAGGGTTTAATGCCTCCCTTCTATTCTGCTCCATTTGCTGAATTTCAGTGTCACAGCTGCTACCACTGACCCTTCTATTAGCAGACCAATGGGGATCTGGAGGGTTAGAGCTGCAGTGAGTGGCGTGTGTGGTGGCAGTTGTGTGGCAGAGATCTTCAATAAAGATGTTGTAGGTCTTTGGTGCTGGTCTGTGGGTTGACTCTGACTGTTCTCACCATTCATTGCTTTTGTCTATCCGAGATTTTTCTTGGTCTGCCACTTCGAGCTTTAACTAGAACTGAGCCTGTGGTCTTCCATTTTCTCAATATGTTCCTAACTGTGGAAACAGACAGCTGAAATCTCTGAGACAGCTTTCTGTATCCTTCCCTTAAACCATGATGGTGAACAATCTTTGTCTTCAGGTCATTTTAGAGTTGTTTTGAGACCCCCGTGTTGCTACTCTTCAGAGAAAATTAAAACAGGAGAGAAACTTACAATTGACCCCCTTAAATACTCTCTCTCATAATTGGATTCACCTGTGTATGTAGGTCAGGGGTCACTGAGCTTACCAAGCCAATGTGAGTTCCAATAATTAGTTCTAAAGGTTTTGGAAAAAATAAAATGACAACTGTGTCCAAATGTATGCACCTGCGTAATTTTATTTACAGTAAATAATTATTGTGCATTGTCTGTAAATCCATTAAACTTCATTTCACTTCTCAAATATCACTGTGTGTGTCTCCTATAAATTATATATTTAACTGACATTTTTTATTGTAACAACCAACGATTTATACAGGAAAATCATGACGATTAACAAGGTTGCCAAAACTTTCGCATCCCACTGTTCATTTATATACATGTTGAAACATTATCTGCCATTTTACTGCATTTAAATTGTGAATTTTTTCCTCTAACTCTAACATCAATTTTCTCAAAAACTAGTTTGTTACAGTTTAGGAGCGTAACAATAGAGGCTGCAGCCCCTGCACCCACTCTGGGCCATTTTGTGGGGCAGGAGGGGTCACAGCATGAGGAGAGAGCATGGCTGCACATCGGCGGGGAGGGGAGACACTACCACCTCTCACCTCGGGCTCTCTCCTCAATGCGCTCCCCTCCTGCAATTTTCAGTGGCAGCGGACGGCAGCAGGATCACATTCCTCCATGCAGTCCACTCGCCAAAGGTTCTACTCTATAAGTGTCTGGCGCTACTTCCTGTTTAAACAGGAAGTAGCGTGAGGCACTTAGAGATCAACCCTCAATGGTGGATGGAGGTATGTGTTCCTGCCGTTACCCGCTGCCACTGATACAGTGGGATGCAAAAATTTGTGCAACCTTGTTAATTGTCGTGATTTTCCTGTATAAATTGTTGGTTGTTACGATAAAAAATGTCAGTTAAATATTTCATATATGAGACACACACAGTGATATCTGAGAAGTGAAATGAAGTTTATTGGATTTACAGAAAGTGTGCAATAATTGTATAAACAAAATTAGGCAGGTGCATAAATTTGGGCACTGTTGTCATTTTATTGATTCCAAAACCTTTAGAACTAATTATTGGAACTCAAATTGACTTGGCAAGCTCAGTGACCCCTGACCTACATATTACAGGTGAATCCAATTATGAGAAAGAGTATTTAAGGGGGTAAACACACAGACCAGCACCAAAGACTTACAAAATCATCTTGCTGCAGATGGAGTTACTGTGCATCGTTCGACCATTTGGCACACTTTACACAAGGAGATGCTGTATGCGACAGTGATGCAGAGGAAGCCCACAGCACAAACAGAGCCGATTTAGCTATGCTAAAGCACATTTAGACAAGCCAGCTTCATTTTAAAAATAAGGTACTGTGGACAAAATACCTTCAACCAGAATCCAGACTCTCATTGGAACCTACAGGAAGCGTTTAGAGGCTGTAATTTCTGCAAAAGGAGGATCTACTAAATATTGATTTCATTTCTTTGTTGTGGTGCCCAAATGTATGCATCTGCCTAGATTTGTTTAAACAATTATTGCACACTTTCTGTAATTCCAATAAACTTCATTTCACTTCTCAAACAGCACTGTGTGTGTCTCCTATATGATATATTTAAAGTGGACCTCCGGACTAAAAATCTACTCAGCAGAACTGAAAAGACGTGGTGTTTCTTTAACAGTTTCACTGCATCAGAACTTTGTTTTTCTTACCAAAGCATCATTTTTAGCAGAATTTTTAGCTAAGCCCCACCCATCAAAGAAAAAAAGCCCAGGTTTTTTTCCCTGATGCTGTGCAGAGCATGATGTGATTTCCTATGTTGTTCTTCACGTTGCCTAGCAACTGGGAGAAGTGCTCAGGACACAGGAAAATCGGAACTGCGTCTCAAGCTGGCCACTAACGGTCCAATTTCTAGCGAAAAATCGTTCGAGCGATCAGAAATTCTGATCGGACGAAAAATTGTTCACTACACCATCAACTAACCAATCATTGCTTCCTATCTATCATGACCACCAAGAAAATCCAAATTTTCGTTCGTCGAAAATTCATTTGGGCGACATTTTTTTCACTTGTTCATAATCGATTGTGTCCACCAATGGAGATTATTTACAACCAATTCAATCAAAATTTCTGAACGCTTGAACGATTTTTCGCTAGAAATTGGACCGTTAGTGGCCAGCTTCAAGCTCCCTGTCACCTGCTTTCAACCAAAAAGATGGCTGCCATCATGAAATCAAACATTTGCCTGTTCTTTTAAAACAGTGTGGGTAAGAGATTATATTACCTTATCTATTTTAATTAACATAACTAATGACAGTATGTTTGTTTAGGCTAGAGTTCCTCTTTAACTGACATTTTTTTGTCATAACAACCAACAATTTATACAGGAAAATCACGATGATTAACAAGGTTGCCCAAACTTTTGCATTCCACTGTAATTGCAGGAGGGGAGCACACTGAGGGTAGAGCCTGAGTTGAGTGAGGGGGGAGTGTCCAACCTCCCCGCCGATGTGTGGCCATGCTCTCTCCTCATACTGCGACCCCTCCTGCCCCCCCAAATGGCCCTGAGCAGGCCCAGGGGGCATCCACATTTTTGCAGGTGGGCCCGGTGATTTCTAGTTATGCCCCTGTTACAGTTCATTAATATAAATATTATATGATTATTATATGATATGATATCCTCTAGGTGAATGAAGGTTCTACTCAGACCACATATATATAATTAAAACAAACAAATGTCTCTCTCTGTGTTTTTTTTTCTTTGAAGCCCTGCCTCTGACATCTCACCCTAGAATATACAACATATCCATTTTCTCTGGACACATAAATGCTTCTCTGCCTTGTAAAATGAAGCAAACAAATCTCTATATTTCTAGCTTTGAATATATGAAAACTGGAGGAGCTATGAGATCTCTCCTGATCAGAGTGTATTTTATATCCACCAATAAAGAGTACAGAATGACATCACTGCTCACAGTCTGCTGGGGAAACGCTGATCAGGAGGACAACACAAATCATTGCTGGGATATCTGGGCTTCATTTGTGGAATTTGTAAAGCCAGCTCTCAAAAATGCTGCCTGAAGGCATTACTGTGTTTTTTATATCATTTCCTGGTATTGTTTGTGGCATATTCATCACTTTATTTATTATGTTCACAATTTTAGTAGATAGTTTTAGAAAACACAGCATGAACTCCACAGATAAAATTATGTTTTCCTTGAGCTTGTCCAACTTGTGTCTCTGTTTTTTCCAATTTACATCAGACTATGTTGATGTCAATAGTCCAACTCTTTTCATCATCACACAAGCACTGACCTCTTATGGGGTGCTATCTTCTGCATGGTTGACTTCCTGTCTCTGCTTCTTCTACTTAATTAAAATTGTGCAATTCAGCTCCAGGTTCCTCTCCTGGCTTAAGTTAAACATTGATGAGCTGGTCCCATGGCTGATCACGGTGGTGGAGTTGGTGACTCTTCCCTTTAGCTTCCTAAGAGAAGTAATGTGGTATCAATATTGGAATTTATCCAATACAACTTTCAATTTATCACAAAAAAAATATCAGTTGATTGGACTTGATCATTTTGTGGATGCTATTAACTATATATTTATTGGGTTGGTGATTTTTATCACTGCCTGGACCTCGTTGTCTCTCACTCTGCACATTCGTAGGATGGAACGAACTTCTGGCTCCTCCAGCAGTTCCAATGAGAAGACTAAGAGAGTTCTATACACTATGATTTATTTCCTGGTCTACTATATTCTTTATTATTTAGTGCTGACGCTTACATATATTAAGATCATTCATTCTCGTTTTTTATATTTTACCCTGCTTCCAGCTTTAACGTCCCTCTTCAGCACTGTTCAGTCCATTCTTCTGATTCTTAGTAACTCCAGATATAAGGAGAAATTTAGCTCTATGTTTCCATGCCGAAGGGTGTGTGGAAAGCAAAGTCAGATACAGACAAGCTGTTAATAAGTAAGTTTTACACACATTCTTATACTTTAACATTTTAATACACATTGTACAAAGCATCATAGATAGTGTTGAGCCGAAATTTTGCGTTACTATAATTACGCATGCAAAATTTGCTATTACGATGCGAAATTATGGTAGCGTAATTGCCATTAAAATCGTAATTGAAAATACCGTAAGCGTAATTTTCAACGCGTAATTTCGCGCTTCGTTCATAATGTAATTTCGCGTTAAACCATAATGTGATTTCGCGTTAAACCATAACGTAATTTCGCATTTCTTTGTAATTTCGCGAATTTCGTAATTACTTGTTAGCAGGGTTGCTCGCGAATTTTCGCCAAAGGCATTTTCGGGTTCGCTTAATTTTCACGAAATTTAGCTTAATTTTTTCGCGTTTTCGTCTGCATGGCGAATTTTGATGCGAAATATCACTACATGGCGAATTTTATATGCGAAATAGCACATGTAGACATTACAAGGCCACATTTCGAAATTAACTGCTATATTCGTACAAACGTTTGCATGCAAGGCGAACGTAAATTCGTGATACTCCTCGTAATGCGAAAAATAACGCGAAGATATTCGCCAAACTTTTCGCTTCTCGAAGTCTTGAAAAACAACTCAGCATTCCGTAACACGAAAAACTACACGAAAATTAACGCTTACAGTAATATGAACTATCGCGAAATTACGTTATGTAACTACACTTACAAACGGTTGCATGCAAGGCAAACGTAATTTCGCGATACCCACTGTAATGCGAAAATTACGCAAAACTTACGCTAACGCGGAATTTCGCGAAATCCTTCTTCATTACGATTATGCACTTACGGCTATAATCATAATTACACTAATTACGCGAAATTTCGTGAAATCGTAATTAAGTCATTACGCTCATCTCTAATCATAGAGCACTGCTGGACAGCTGGGCAGCTGGAAAGATTAAGCACACTGTGTTCGCAGGTTGTATATATTCCATATCTGGGGAGGAGTGGAGGAAGGGGCTCTGGGACAGTTTACAGAGCTACCTTCTCTAGAGATCTAGTAAGAGGTATAAAATCACCCCTTAACCAGATTACCCAAACAGCAGATTTTTTCCTTGGAAGATTGGCCATCTGTATTGCACATCACCCTTTTTCAGATCTCCCTTTTCTAACGTGAATCCTAGTTTGAGCTTCTCAGTTTGGTTATTATAAAGCCTGTTGGAAGTCCACAGATATACCCTCTGTTTTCTCCATACTTGCCAAAGCTGACTTTCACTTACTGTACATGTAGAGAAATGTCTAGCTATCAGAAAAAGAAATTGTGTTTCCTTCATTATAAAAAAAAAAAGGCAAAAAAACACACTTGGCCTCTCGTATTTCCTCAGTCACTACTAGAACAGTTTAGCTCGTGAAAGTTCCCCCCCCCCCCCCACTTAGATTGAGTTATTACAAGGAGTGATGCAGTGGGGGTGTCTTGGCACCCTGTGGAAGAGGTATAGGAGACAAAAAAGTGGGAGCCCAATAGTGTAATATGTCAATGCACTGATGAATAGTGATAAATCAAAATGCTACTTACAAAGGAGGGTTGCAAGGGGAAACCGACCGCAGAAAGCAGGTGGAGACCATAAACCCAACTCCACTCGGGGTAGTCCCAGCTGGGACCCGGATGTGGTCGCTCTCCTTGGAAAAATTAGGGAACGGAGTCCACCGTGGTGGGACCCACAGGTGACCTGTCACCTCCCCTAAAACACAGGATGTATGGGGGTAAACTAAGCACAATCGGGGGAAAGAGGCACCCTGCTTGGATAAAAGCGTCTAAAAACAGCTTAAAAACAAAAAATAATATGAGGTGGCTTACCTCAATGACGGAATCTATGTGTATAACAAAATATTTTTTTATTATTTAGCACAGGCAATGCGTTTCGCGGGTCCAAGCCCGCTTCAACCAGGCCAATAGCAGTGCCAAATGAAATGATCAATCAGACAAAGGGAGAGAGGCGCCTCTTTCTCCTGATTGTGCTTATTACAAGGAGATTAGGGCCCTACGTGGCCTCTCCAACCTGATTATTTTTATTAGCTTCCCCGTGATCTCAACTTTACTTACTCCTATAAGCTTGATTACCCTTTGTTATGTTATGGTTCACATGTTTGCTGTACATGTATGGGTTCTTTACCCAACAGTTTGATGTTTGTGATCACTGACTTACAGTTATGTTGGAGAAGGTGGCACGTCTCTTGTTACCAGATATTACTCTCTGTTTATATGTTTCAATCTATGTAATACTCTTGAGACTTGATGTACCTTTTGTTGATTTATGTTTTTTTTCTGTCTCCAAAATAAAGCTAATACTATTGAAACAAAAACAAAAAAGGTTGATATAAAGCACCTCCACCAAGACCCTTTATTGGAAATTGCTGGGAGAAAGCAAGAACTTTCATGGTCAATGAATGAGATACTCAGTACATTACCATACTCAGTACATTAACCAGTTCACCCCCAAGGGTTTTTACCCTAACGGACCATAGCAATTTTCACCTGTCAATGCTCCTCCCTTTTATTCCCTAATAACTGTATTACTACTTATCACAAGAAAATGATCTATACCTCATTTTTTTCGCCCCCAATTAGGCTTTCTGTGGGTAGTACATTTTGCTAAAAATTATTTTATTCTTAATGTGTTTTAATGAAAAAAATAAGAAAATAATAAAAAAAAATATCTTTATTTCTCAGTTTTTGGCCTCTATAGTTTTAAAATTAAACGTTCTCCTGTGGATAAAACAGACACATTTTATTTGCCCAGTTGTCACGTTTATTAAACCATATAAATTATGTCCCTATCACAATGTACGGCGACAATATATTATTTTGAAATATAGGTGTTATTTTTCTGATTTGTTTTTCTTTTGTCTGGTCCATAATTACAAGCCCCTATGTAGTAAAGTAAAAGTAGTTTCCCATCATAAAATATAGATTAACCTCCTTGCCGGTTATCCCGAGCTCAGCTCAGGGTAACCTGCGCAGGAGGATTTCTCAGGCCCCGCTGGGCCGATTTGCATTTTTTTTTCCTACACGCAGCTAGCACTTTGCTAGCTGCGTGTAGTATGCGATCGCCGCCGCTACCCGCCGATTCGCCGCTACCCGCCGCGCCGAGTCGCCCCCCCCACCCCAGACCCCTGCGCAACCTGGCCAATCAGGGCCAGGCAGCGCTAAGGGGTGGATCGGGATTCCCTATGACGTCCCAACGCCGATGACATCGGTGACGTCATCCCACCCCATCGCCATGGCGACCGCGTAAGCCCAGCAGGAAATCCCGTTCTGAACGGGATTACCTGCTTACTCCGATCGCCGGAAGCAATCGGAGTGGCTGCGGAGCTGGCGCTGCTCAGCGGCTATCATGTAGCGAGCCCTGGGCTCGCTACATGATTTTAAAATAAATAAATAAATAAAAAGTGCTGCGCTGCCTCCTTGCCGGGGGAATTAGACCGGCAAGGAGGTTAAAAAAGCTGAGCCCCTAAGGCAACTATTTATGTATTTTTTTAACCTCTTCAGGACCATAGGCTTACATCCCCTCTAGTGACCAGGCTATATGTTATTAATTAGGGGTACAGTTAACAATGGCGCAGATTGAATAATGGTGCACCGTTCCGCCGATCATAAAACGCTATTTACTGTTTTAATGTAAATACATTAAAACGGTAAACAATGTTTTATAAAACATTTCGTAGCAGAACTGTGCGCCATTTGCAGGGGAGCTAGTGAGGCAGCGGGGGTCGGGGGGAGATGCAGCGGGCAGGACAGGCAGCGGGGTGGAGGGAGTAGGATTAGGCGGAGGATGTGTGCAGAGGGATACATTACCTAGTCCCGGCCGGCGATTGCTCCTTCACTTCTTCTGTTAGTTTGCAGGAGTCCTCATCCAGCCAATCACCATGCGGCTTCAGTTTCCGCTAACTATGAAGTGAAGGAGCGATCGCCGGCTGGGACTAGGTAATGTATCCCTCTGCACACATCCTCCGCCTAATCCTACTCCCTCCACCCCGCTGCCTGTCCCGCCCGCTGCATTTCCCCCTGACCCCCGCTGCTTAAATTTGTTTAAGATATAAAATGATAAATATCGTTTTATACACATTACTCCTGCGCCATTTTTATACCCTTGGCGCTGTGCGCCATTTTTGCCTGTTCCGTTAATTAGGGCTCTTCTGCAGCTTTAATGGCTTGCTGCAGAGCCACACAACCAAACACACAAATGATTCACCCCCCCCCCCCCCTTTTTTTCTGCCTACCAACAGAGTTTTCTGTTGGCAAGCTCTGATCGCTGCTGCATGCAGTGTTTTTTTTATTAATACAAATTATGATTATTTTTACATACCAGATCCCTACCCCCTCCCGCCTGCCAATCACAGTGAACAGCTCTCATAGACCTCAGCCTATGAGAACCGATCGCTCTCTGGGCCTCACAAGGGGAGAGCCGAGTGACACGGAGCTCCGTCATTCATGCGGAGATGCAAGTACATGCCAAAAGTCCAGGGGAAGATTACGGCTTTGACGCACATCATGGTTATAATCCCTAAAAGGCATAAATCACATTGCATTGCTAAATTGGAGGCCTAAAGTGCTTGAAAACATCTTGCGTGTGTATACATGGATCAGCAGTTAGTGTAAGTAGTGTACTGCTTCACACTGACACACCAAACTCACTGTGTAACGCACCACAAACAGGGTTGCTCGTAAACTACGCCAGAGCGAATCTACGCGTCGTAGTACGCAACTACGCATCATAGTTCATAGGCGAAGTTTAAGAACTAAACTGCATCTATATGGATCATTGCGCATGCGCAGAAATATTATTGCCCTTTTTTAGTTTATATTTGCAAATAGGTTGAAGATTATTGCGGAAATTTTTCCGCATAAGGGCATAAGCGGTTGCATCAACTACGCTTTGCACTACGCGAAGCTTGTGTATTTTAACACATAGTCTACAAAATGCAAACGTAGTGAAGTTTCTGATTACATAGCCGTAGATTGTGAAGTGTATTTGCGTAAAAATACACGTAGTTCCAGAGTAGCGAAGTTGGCTGACTACGACCATCCCTGACCGCAAACAGATGGCTGTGCTGGTGCGCATGTTGACGAGAGTGCAGGTGATGGCAGCTTTCCAGCCCATATGGTCGGGCTGAGGTAGCTCAATGACAGAACAACAGTGACTGCCCAGCTGATCGAATTTGGTCAGTCCACAATGAAGTAGTAACCTCATTATCTTGGGTGTGCACCCCAACACACTTATTTAGCCGGTCATTGCTTTATTGTGATACGCAAGCCCCTTCACCGTGGCAAGGTAATGATCCTGAAGGGGAATTGACACATATACATGCCTTTTGTTTTGTTGTTGCAGCCGCAGTGCAGCCAGAAAAATTAGGCAGGCATGTATACGCACCAGAAAAATTATTATTATTTTTGTTAGCGGCCTTAAAGCGGAATATAACCCTGCATTTCAACTTTGCTCTAAAACATTATTTACAGTATATTATATGCAACCAGCTTTTTTTTTTTACTAGACCAGCATTGGAAGGGTTACACACAGAGCTTTAAAGTTCCTGGAGAGAAATGCAGACGCATCCAAAACTTACATAGATACATTTTGTTTACTTAAATGTATCTAAGTGTGGAATGTGACTCACTCTCTCTGACTGTGCAGGAGCTGGAGGACAGCCAAAGAGTGTGTAACATTTCTCACTTGTTACATTCTATTTAGTTAAATGTATCTATCTGAACTTCTGCATATCTCTCCATGGAACTTTAATCCTCTGTGTGTAACCCTTCCAATGCTAGTCTAGTAAAAAAAAAATGCTGGTTGCATATAATATGCTGTAAATAATGTTTTAGAGCAAAGTTGAAATGCAGGGTTATATTCCGCTTTAAAGGGAACCTATACTGAGAGGGATGGATGGATGTTTCCTTTTAAGCAATACCAGTTGCCTGGCAGTCCTACTGATCACTTTGGCTGCAGTGGTGGCTGAATCACAGACCTGAAACAAGCATGCAGCTAATCCAGTCTGTGTTCAGTCAGAGCACCTGATCTGCATGCTTGTTGAAGGGCTGTGGCTTAAAGTATTAGAGACAGATGATCAGCAGGAGAGTCAGGCAACTGGTATTATTTTAAAAAGACTAAAACCATATCCTTCTCACATTTAAGTTCCCTTTAAAAATTCAGGAATCCACCTGGAGTCCTGGATCCTGTTGGTGGTGGCGGAGAAGGCAGCCAAGCGGCCTGCAGGCAGAGATGCTGTGTGGGGACTGACTTAGTCTTGGGGCAGGCAGCAGTGGCCGGCAGGCAGAGATGCTGTGTAAGGACTGACTTAGTCTTCGGGAAGGCAGTCACAAGGCATGCAGGCAGAGATGCTGTGTGTGGGCAGGCAGTAGCCCTCCGGGATCCATGCCTCATTCATTTTGATAAATGTGAGGTACTGAACACTTTTTTGACCTAGGCGACTTCTCTTCTCACTGACAATGCCTCCAGCTGTGCTGATGTTCCCTTCTAGGATGCTTGAGGCAGGGCAAGCCAGAAGTTGGATGGCAAATTGTGACAGCTCTGGCCACAGGTAAAGCCTGCGCACCCAGTAGTCCAGGGGTTCATCACTGTCCAAACTGTCGATGGTTCTTTCTCTACCATTGTTAAAGCTTACATCTTAGGTAATCAGGCAGAGGTTCAGCAACAGAGAGGTAAGTATCGGTACAGAATCGTGAGGCAAGAGAATAATCGGTAATCAGGCAAAGGTTTAGAAACTAATAAGGCAGATAGGCAGAAGTACAGAATCAGAAAGCGAGATCAGAGTCAGAGTTTATCCAAGAGTCATAGACAGGAAATCAGTTCAATATAACAATCTCCTAGTCTAGGTGTGAAGTCCTTGATATCAACACCTGGGATATAGTCTAAGGTCTGAGCGCTAACACGCGAGGTATTCACGACAACAGACAACCTCTGAAAGAAGCCCGGAGGCTTAAGAAGCAGAGGAGATCCCACTGGCACGCCCTTCCTGAATCAGCCAATCCTGGGCGCCGTGGGACTCCTCTGACGTCAGCCGACCAGCAGGTCAGCTGACGGGCTTCCTCCCCGCATAAAGGTCCCGTCTGTGCGCGCGCCCACGTGAGACGGCGACCTCTTGATCAAAAGAACATTCTGTCATTGGCGTCCTAGATGCCAGGAGGACGGATGGTGGCATGGAGGCAGCTGCGGCGACGGTGCTGTTCACCACAGTTGCCTCGTGTTTTACACATACATTGCAACAAGCGGTGACAGACAGAGAGGTAGCAAACGGTTATACAACATAGCACAAGGTTATACATACAATCAGGGTATAAAATGCGGTTTACAGAGACCCGGCAAAACAAGTATGAGTTAGTTCATGAGAAGGGTGTAATTGCCGGGGTGGTAAAATTAAGAAGGACACACTAAGGGAAGGGGGAGGCCCTGCCAAGGCTTACAATCTAAAGGGTGCAGGGACACATAAGGTAGGACTGTGGAAAGGGTGATTGACAGAGAGTTAGAGTGTGGTAGATGTGGGGTAGGCTATTTTAAAGAAATGTGTTTTGAGGGTTTGCTTGAAGGTGTTGAAGGAAGGAGCGAGTCTGAGGGGGAGTGGAAGGGAGTTCCATAGGGTGGGAGCAGCTCTTGGGAAATCTTGTAAGCATGCATGGGAATGAGAAATGCGTGGGGAGGTCAGGCGGAGATCATTGGAGGACCGGAGGGGACGGGCAGGTATATATCTGTTGACGAGCTCAGAAATGTAGGTTGGGCAGGTCTTGTGCACAGATTTGTAGGTAAGGCACAAAACCTTAAAACTGATCCTGAAGCTGATAGGTGTAGGGCTTCGCAGAGGGGAGAAGTGGAAGCAAAGTAGTGGGAAAGTCTGATGAGCCTAGCTGCTGCATTCATGACTGATTGAAAGGGTTCAATGCGTTTAAGGGGAGGCCAAATAGTACGGCATTGCAGTACTCAAGGCGGGAGATGATGAGGGCATGGATGAGAAGCTTGGTAGTGTCTATCCCTTATCTCTCACTGCAGGCAGCAGACAGAGTGAGAACATTGCCGATGCTGCTGCCTTTTTTAGGAGGGGGGGGGGGCTCCAGGAAAGAGTGCAGCCTGATTGGCTGCCATGTATCTGCCATGTGTCTGCTGACACATGGCAGCCACAGGGGGTGGGTCAAACTCGCTAAGTGCTCGCAGTTCGACACGAATGCGAATCCTCATTGTTTGCATGAATAAGTTCGCATGTGAACTGTTCGGGCCACCTCTAAATTAATTGGGAGGAGAACATCCACTGCACCATGGCTGCACCAGGCTTAGTAAGTTTAGTATGTTTTTGTTTTCCTGGTTCTTTTCCAATAATCCTAGGTGCATCTTATGGTCCGAAAAATACGTACCTACTATTAAAATAATTTTGAGTATTTTCTTGCTTTATGGTGGGTTAAAAACATTTTATTTACAAGAAGAGCCTATATAAAAAATTACCTTTTTCTCCTGAGTTTTCTCCTAGGTGATATTTTCAAACTTGACAATAAAATAACTCACCAGCAAGCAAGATAATAATTAAAATTGTTTTATAGTACTTTTTTTTTCTATAAACATTATCATTCAGTTTTATGCAAACTGCGCCTGCCCTTTCTATTCAGAGTTACAGTCTTAGTTTGTTGAGAGTATTCGCTACCACGTTTCCATCTGTAAACATCAACCAATATTGTGACAGCGCTCCCCTTCATATCATTATTAAAGTTAGCAAAAGAGACTCTACATAGTTAATCTGGTGAGCTTCTATATTGAAGGGGTGTTTGTGGATTGGCACACGGAGTGGAGCACAGTGATTCACATCTCACGTTCGGGTGGATGCATGTTTTCAATATTGTTATGCACTATGTGGAGTCTCTTTTTCTAACTTTACAGATGATATGAAGAGGAGCGCTGTCTCAATATTGGCTGATATAAACTTTATCATGCTATGGCTAACCTTTCAGAGCAGAGAGGAAGTTATGAGTTTAGTTCCATTTGAAAAGCTGCGGCTGAGCTACGTTGCAGATAGGGAAGGTGGGAAATGCTGATTTCTGATTTTGTTGAAATTCCGTTTTCTGTCAATGTTGATTTCAAATTCTGCAGATTTCCGATTTTTGTTTTCCGAGTTCTGATTTCCAAGTACAATTTTTGTCGTTTTTTTGCATTCACTGATTGGGCAAATACTTCCGAGTTGAGTCTGTATTCTCTGATTGGTCCAATGCTTCCGAGTTCTGTGATTGGGCTAAAATTACTGAATTGCGGTAATGCAGTATTTTCGCAGTAATCCTATTTCTTCTGAGCTCTGTTTACCGATTTCTGAGTTCCAATCATAAATGCGAAAACTTCAATTCCGCAAAATCCGAATGAGCATCCTTAGTTGCAGCCATGGCGCATGCTCTGTCCTCTGCACACACTCTCCCTGTGTATTGCTGAAGGGCTGTGCACAACAGCCAGGGCCATTCTGGACATTCACAGTTTGAAAACAATTGTAACTGTGGATGCCCAGAATGCTCCCAGCCATGGAGGGCATGTGAGTGGAAAGAGCATGCACAGTTCTGAAAACTAAAAAGGGGCTAAGCAAAGAGAAGTTGTTTTGGCTGGGAAAGCTGAGGGGCCATTAAGATTATGGTGGACTGGAAGAAGCCCTAAATATGGCCACATCATGGTTTTATTTTCAGTTCAGGTATGCTTTCACAGCAAACCACCACTGGAAAGTACGGGTCCAGTGTCACCTTTATGCAATGTTTTAGTATCATAGTTTAGTTGAAAGCAATTAAATTAAATAAATAAATAAATAAAAGAAACTGATATATTTACTACTGTATGAACATGGAGAGATCAAAGGTTGTTCTCCAAATAGCTAAGTTTATTAGTACAGACCCCACAAACCAGCAAGTTATGAGAGACCTTTGATACACGGTGGCTATATCACTTCAAAGCTTCCTGGTTTTAGGAAAATTCAGGGATCCACAATAGACAAACAGTGAAAGTGTCCTCACAATGTCCAAAAGTTACAAAATCTTGATTGTGGACATATTCATAAAAATTGCAGATATCACAACAAGCTAACATGTTTTGGACCAATACGGTCTTTAATCATAGCTGTCAAATAATGACACAAATCCTAAATATATACCCTCCTTCTATAGAATGAGTGATACACCCACATGGGATACTATAACTGTCAGGATCTCTCCTGTAGCATGTTCTGTCACTTGCAGTAGAGCTGCAACTGGGCAGTTCTGACTTGTCTGCTTGCATTCGGTTGCGCATTCGTAGTAAGTCTTATTGTCATTTGCAATCACTCTGCAGTTCTGAGCAGTTCAGAATGCTGTCAGGATTCCTCCTATTGTTTGCTGCAGTTGAACTGCAGCTAGATAGTCCTGGATTTCCTACATGCTGTTGCATAGTTCTGCATGTATTTGTTATGATAGTCTTTCAGCTAGCAAATGGTAATCAAGCCAGCTCAGGATTGAATGATTACCATTCAGCTGTGTGGGAATTTGCATACCTGCAGCCACTGGCTGCTGCCAGCATAAAAGTCTGCCTCCCATTTCAAACCTCGCCCAACATAGCATTCAGCTCTCTGAGTTGTCATTGGGTCTATGCTGTGAAAGTTGTTATTGTAAAAATGTATAATGCCTTGCTCTGTATTTTCATGTCTGCTGGACGTTTGCTGACCGGAGGGTCAGTAAAGTCCTTCTGATCCTGATAGTTTGGATTCTGCCAGCACCACGTTGGTGACTGGTAGTATTCCTTCTAGCCTTGTTCTTGCTTTGTTCTTGAGGACAAATATGAGCAGCGGTTGCCATTAGTTACACTCCTACCTGTTAGTCTTGTCTATCTCAGTGTGAATGTTACTGTCGCTGAAACAGTGACTAGATTGGCTGAGCATTCCGTCTGTCTGTCTGTTGTCTGTCTTGTTAATTGTCATTACTTGTTCTTTAGCTAGTGAGTTATTTGTGAGCTACATTTCATATATTGCGCATCAGCATGCTATATATGTACTCTAGTCAGTCAGTTTTGTATTATTGTAATATTGTATATTGTTTTGTGTTCCGACTCTTGCCTGCCTCTTGACTACAAATTTGCCTAGCCCTTCTGTATTACTGAGATCTGATCTATCATGTATGACCCAAGCCTGTTACAGACTACGTCTGTTGTGTATTATATCACTTAGCATCTAGCCTGATAGGCGGCCCAGAGCTGCAGTTGCTCTGGGCAATCTTGCTCCCTTGTTCATTGTCCATCTGCGGAGCCTCTTCCATTATCCAGATACTTAGCCTTGTTGCACTGGGTGGTCAGAAAGTATGCCCCCCCCTCCCCCCAACATTACAATAACCAACCTAAAGTGGGAGAAATAGAACAATCCCATTGGACCACACCCCTAACCACAGGTAGGAAGGGATAATCAAATCTAGGCACTATAAGGTACTATAAAGCACAATGGAAAATAATAAAAAAACAAGCTAATACTTTCCTTCTCACTATTCTTTATTATCTCTGGTGCACGCATCACCTATTGCTCCTACTCTCAGCTAAACACTTTACCCAGCACCAGCAGAAATAATGTAGGCAAAT
This sequence comes from Hyperolius riggenbachi, assembly GCF_040937935.1. NCBI lineage: Eukaryota > Metazoa > Chordata > Amphibia > Anura > Hyperoliidae > Hyperolius > Hyperolius riggenbachi. The sequence continues at coordinate 70,514,904 of NC_090652.1, forward strand.
AACAATGAGAAGCTTGTAGGTTTACCTCTACTTTGCAATAAAAACGGAAAAATATCTTCACTGAACAGCCATAGTATTCTAAGGGATATACCCTTATAAAAATATGACAACAAATTTCAGGATTAGCAGACTATATCCTATTTTATCTGGACCCAAAAAAGTATGCTGTCATTTCTCTGACTTGTAATTAGAATAACAAAAAATATTTTTTTTTTCTCTACTTTGAATTTATGAAAATTGGAGGAGGTAGAAGAGCTCACCTGGCCAGTGTGTTACATAAATACATGGAAATCTTATTTATTGTGCAAACGATAACATGTGCAACATTAGGACAGCAAGCAAACATCACCTGTTCAAAGTGTGGGCGCCTGTGCGGGATGGAGGTGTGGGTGTTAATTCACAGAGTAATGATCAAAAACTGGAGGAAGATATTGACAATCTGGATATAGATTCATTATCTTATGTGGGAGAGAAGGTGACATACAACATCTGCCCACTGAACCTCCCTTTGCCTAACAGGAGTGGCACACTTACTTTTCCTTCTGACAAGTGTTACATGGATACACCGGTAAAGAGTACAGACTGACATCACTGCACTCAGTCTGCTGGGCAAGCACAGATCTAGATAGCACAAGTTACTGCAATAATATCTGGACTTCACTTGTGTGATTTGTAAAGTCAGCCATGGAATCTGCTTTTGCTTTTCATTATTTTGGAGATCCCGTGGCTACTCTTGGCATATTCATTACCTTATTTATCATGTACACAATTTTAGGAGACAGTCTTAAAAGCCACATTATGAGGCCTTCAGATAAAATTATGTTTTCCCTGAGCTTTTCTAACTTATGTCTCAATGTTTCTCGATTTACCTTCATTTGTTTTGAAATGGAAAGACTTGCTGACATTATGATCGTACGAGCAATGGTCTCATATGGGGAGACATCTTCTGCATGGCTGACCTCCTGTCTCTGCTTTTTCCACTTCATTAAAATTATGCAGTTTAGTTCCAGGTTCCTCTCCTGGCTGAAGATGAAGATTGATATCCTAATCCCATGGCTGATAATGGTGGTGGAGTTGGTGACTCTGTCTTGCAGCTTTCTAAATGAAGTACTGTGGAATCAGTACATCAATACCGAAGATGTTGCTTTATACAATGACACGGTTAATGATAACTTGTCAAAAGAGTATCAGTTTGATGGACTGGATAATTTTGTGAGTGATATTATTTATGTGTCTCTTGGGTCGGTGATCATTATCACTGCATGGACCTCAGCATTCCTCACTCTGCACATTTGTAGAATGGAAAGAACCACCAATTTTTCTAACAGTGCCAATGAGAAGACTAGGAGAGTTTTACACACTATGGTCTGTCTCCTGGTCTGCTATATTCTCTATTTTTTAGTTTGGATGCTTGCATTTGTAAAAAATGAATCAGATTTTTCATCATATTTCCTGATTCAAGCTTTAGCATCTCTCTTCAGCTGTATTCAGTCCATTCTTCTAATTTTTAGTAACACCAGATATAAGGAGAAGTTTAGCTCCATGTGTTTATGCTGTAGGGAGTGTGGAAAATGAAGTCAGATACAGACATGTTGTAAACAGGTATTTTTCATTTATTTGTTTGTTTGTTTGTTTGTTTGTTTGTTTGTTTTTTTACTCTCATTTTCTTTTATTGAAACATATGATTGGTTAACAACATTTGTATAGCGTTTTTCTCCTGTTGGACTCAAAATGCTCAAGAGCTGCAGCCTCTAAGGGCTCACTCAAGGTGCCACCCTGCAGTGTTAGGAAATCTTGCCCAAGGACTTCTTACTGAATAGGTACTGACTCTAGCCACGATTTGAACCCTGGTCTTCCATGTCAAAGGCAGAGTCCTTAGCCGGTACACTTTTCAGCCACTATCAGTATCCGTACACTACCAGCCACTATCAGTATCACTAGTATCATTACACTACCAGCTGCTGGATAGAGTACTGGTTAAAGCGGACCCAAACCAAACATTTTTTAATTAAAAATATTTAGTTGCACCACTCTGACACATACAAAGATAAATAAGCACTCCTTCAAACCTATGATCATTTCATTGCATGCTTTTCACCCTTCTCTTTTCATTACTAGGATTATACTGGGGGCAGCCATTAGCAATTCCTCCATTGCCGGACACCATCTACTCCATCAGTTTGCCGGATTTTGGCCCGGCAATTTGAAAGGAAGTGAGGGGTTCCTCCAATAAATGTAAAATATTTTATATTTGTCATCATGCAGCTGAAAAAAGGCTGCTATTTATTATTATAATTTAGAAATTAGATTTTATTTCTGAAATCTTGTTTTTTTAATTTGGGTCCACTTTAAGGGCTCTGCCTTTGACACAGGAGTCCAGGGTTTGAATCCTGGCTAGGGTCAGTACCTACTTAGTAAGTCCTTGGGCAAGCTTCCCTAACACTGCAGGGTGGCCCCTTGAGCTCACCCTTAGTGGCTGCAGCTCTTGAGCGCTTTGAGTCCAACAGGAAAAAAGTGCTATACAAATGTACATATGATTGGTTAATCATTTATTTGTTTTATTTTATTACACGTGATACAGAGCATTGCAGATCACTGATAGAAATCCTGGCAGCTGGAAAGAATAAGCACACTGTGCGCATAGATTGTATTTATGTCTTACCATACCATTTCTACCAGTTCCAAACTTCCTCCCTCCTTCCACCACTAACTCACCCTCTTCCTGAAACACACACATAAAACACATATATGAGGTCCATCCCGAAACTTCAGGATTAGTAGGTAACACATCCATGTTCTCAGGACTGAGATATAAAATGCATGTCTAAATCGTAATAGGAAGCAAACAAATATTGATATTTCTCTACTTTGAATATGAGTGAGGTCAGACAAAGACAAGTTGTAAACAGGTTTGTTTTTTTGTTTTTGTTTTATTTATTTTTATTACACATTTGATACAGAGCACTGTAGAGCACTGATGGAAAACCTTTCTTGGCTGAAGGTGAAGATTGATGTGCTGGTCTCATGGGTGATCATGGTGGTGGACTTGGTGACTCCGGCTTGCAGCATCCTTAGAAAAGTAATGTTTAAGATAAAGATGAACACAGTTATCCAATGATAATGTAATAAAAAATATCAGTTTGATGGACTGGATGATTTTATAGTTGATGACCCGGCATTGGTCGGGTATGTATTTGGCTGCTGTTGGCTCTAGCCACTTTTTCTAACCCTAACATACAAACACTCAATGACCAAGTGTGTGAGCTTTGGGGTCCTTAGCAATCAATAATTAAATTTTTCCCACTGAAATGAAAGAAATCGGATTAGCTGTTTTTGGCTTGCCTCCTTTTCAGAATTTGAGCCCCAGTCACCCAATGACCAACGGTACCACGTTTAAGGCCTTTGCCTTAAACGTGGCACCGTTGTAAATATTCCCCTTGAAAATGAATAGGTGAATTTTGAGTGGCTGTTGAAGGCTCCACCCACATTTCTGAATATTAATCCTAGTCACCCAGTGACCAACTGTATCAAGTTTGAGAACCCTGCCATTAAAGGACTCTAAAGACTGTTAAAGTTAAATACCTGGATGGATGCTGTAGTCTCAGGGGACGTCATCTGCGCCCTCCATTCCATTCTGCTGTGTTTTTTTTATTTTTTTATTTACACTCTCCGTTTTGGTCTTGACCCCATCCCTTGGGTCATCTTGATTTCCCCAGTAAAGATGGCTACCAGGTCTTGCAGCAGTTTGTATAGCCGCAAGTGCAGCTGCGCAGCTCTGAGTCCTCCTCCAGCCCCATCCTCACTCCCGGCAATCTCACGTACTTTATGCCCACGAGACTACTGGGAGTGAGGATTGGGCTCGAGGAGGACTCAGAGCTGCGCAGCCGCACTCGCGGCTATACAAACTGCATAGGCATGGCAAGACGTGGCGGCCATCTTTATTGGGGAAAATCAAGACAACCTGAGAAATGGGACCCAAATGGATGGTGTAAATAAAAACAAACAAAACACAGTGGAATGGAATGGAGGGCGTGGATGGCGTCCCCTGAGACTACAGCAGCCATCCAGGTATTTAACTTTTTTAACAGTCTCGCCTCGAAAGTCCTTTAACAGGGTAAGGATGGCTGCAGTTTATATTTCCCCATGCAAAAATTAGTTGTTTTTGGCTCCACCCACTGTTTCTAACCTTGACATACAGTCACTCAATGACCAAGTTTATGAGTTTATGAGCTTTGGGGTCCTTGGCAGCAATAATTTGCATTTTCCCATTGAAATAAACAAATCTGATTGGCTGTTTGTGGCTCCACCCCCTTCCAAAATTTGAACTCCAGTCACCAAATGACCAACTGTACCGACTGTGTAGGTTTGAGGCCTGTGCCATTAACAGTGTAAAAATGGAAGCATTTTAAAGATTACCCTTGAAAATCAATTTTGATTGGCTATTGTAGGCTATTGTAGGCTCCACCCACTTCCCTAATTATCAAACCCAGTCACCCAGTGACAAACTGTGCCAAATTTGAGAACTCTGCCATTAACAGTGTAAGAATTGTTGCAGTTTATATTCTCCCAGTAATATTTGGTTTTGGCTCTGCTCGCTTTTTGTAACCTTTACAACCTGGACCTGGACTGACGCAGTACGAATCTACATCCAGCAGGTGGTGCTGAGTCCCTGACTGGACGTAGACTCTACATCGCATTCACCGCGCGTCACCGCCGTTACCATCGATACCGCCAATCTCGCCACTCTGTCCCCACCGCAATTTGCTGGTTCACTGGCTCGCTCGCTTGTCTCCCCTCCTGCAGTCCGGCTTAGTGATGACACGCAAGCAGCCGGGTACTGAGGTGATGCGTTGCTAGGGGGCTACTTCCTCTCCCGGCGTCTGGTTAAAGCGCCTCCTCCTCCTGTGATGATGTAACCACATGTCACCACAGGAGACGCCGGGAGAGGAAGTAGGAAGACAATGCTGGAGGCTGCGTGGCTGTGCGTCGGAGGAAGGTGAGTCCGACCTACACTGGAACCATCTATCTTACGCTGGGGCCACCTACCTAACCTATCTTACCTACACTGGTGCCACCTATCTATCTAACCTACAGTGGTGCCACCTATCTATCTAACCTACACTGGGGCCCCCTATCTACAGTATCTAACCTACACTGGGGCCACTTATCTAACCTATCTTACTTACAGTGGGGCCACCTATCTAACCTACAGTGAGGCCACTTATCTATCTAACCTACAGCAGGGCCATCTATCTAACCTACAGTGGGGCCATCTATCTAACCTACAGTGGGGCCATCTATCTATCTAACCTACAGTGGGGCCATCTATCTATTTCTAACCTACACTAACCCTTACCTAACCTATCTTACCTACACTGGGGCCACCTATCTATCTAACCTATAGTGGAGCCATCTATCTATCTATCTATCTATCTATCTATCTATCTATCTATCTATCTATCTATCTATCTATCTATCTATCTAAACTAACCTTCAGTGGGGCCACCTATCTATCTAACATACACTGGAGGCACCTTCTTATCTAACCTATACAGGGCGAACCTACCTATCTAGTCTATACTGGGACCACCTATCTATCTAACCTATACTGGAGGCACCTACCTATCTAACCTATACGGGTGGCAAGTATATGGGCTACCCTGTAGTGGAGGCAACTATCCATGGCTACCTATGCTTGGGGGGAACTTATACCTAGGGGCAAATTTTACAACCTCGCCCTGGGTGCAATTTAGTCTAGAAACTGCCCTGCCCTCCCCCCGCAGTGTGCCGGCTTCCAGTACCTGCTGCATAACCGCCAGAGTACAGCACACAGGCCAGCCAGCCAAAGACAAGACAGAAGCCAGGTGAGGGGCTTATTTATGTGAAATACTGACTATTTCATATATTTAAGTTACACTACTACTATGTTCATGTACATTTGACCACGCCCACTTTTTCAGCGACATGACCACACCCATTTTTTTCCCTCTTGGTGTCCGGGGTTGCCCCAGATCTCCCAGGACCTGTAACTGGCTACCTATACTGCAGCATCTATAGCTCACTACCTAAATTGATGATGGCACCACCTGTACGCTATCTCATTTGTTAACCGGGGAGTACCTGTATTCTGCTAGTATTTGGATCCACCCACATTAAACATTGGCCACATCCATTTTTGGCGGTGTTGGAGCCACAACCATCTTTTTGCTACAGCTAACTTCAGGCATTGGGGGGGGGCTCAAGTCATGGGCTGCTTGGGGCCACCAAAACCTTAGCTGCACCCCTGATCCCGAGTCAGGCACAGGATGGAAATCCGCAGCTCAGAGCGGTAATCCCGTGCCTGAGTGAGTTACAGGCAGGAGCAATCCTGCCAATGATAAACAGTGCTGCTCGGATACCCCTTTTCAAAATCCGGATCCGATTCGGATCCGGATACCCCGCTATCCGATCCGGGTCGGATATCCGAATTCAAAATTTTCCGATCCGAATCCGATTCGGATATCCGACCCTAGTATCCGATCGGATTCGGATATCCGTGTTTAATCCCGGAAGTGGCCTTTAAATTGCTTTAAAAAGGTTTTTTAGGGTATATGAGGCATGTAGCATCATAATTTTGAAAAGGGAAACACTGATGATGTGGGGAGTGGACTTAAAATCCCCCCCCCCCTAAAAAAAAATGGCTGTCAATCAACATCAGAGTGGTATCAGGAAGCAGTCGTACTGACGCAGTTGGGGCCTCCCCACAACTCGGACAGCAGACACCTCCAAAAAAAATTACACAGCTATTGTGTTTAGATAGTTGACCATGGCACTGTTGTAGGTACCACGGCACAGTAAAAAATTAGGAGAGGTTCCAGGAAGCGGTCGGTCGTACTGCCGCAGTTGGGGCCCCACAACTCGGACAGCACAGACACCTCCCAAAAAATTACACAGCTATTGTGTTTACATAGTTGACCATGGCACTGTTGTAGGTACCATGGCACGGTAAAAAATTAGGAGAGGTTCCAGGAAGTGGTCGTACTGACGCAGTTGGGGCCTCCCCACAACTCGCACAGCACAGACACCTCCAAAAAATTACACAGCTATTGTGTTTACATAGTTGACCACGGCAGGTACCACGGCACAGTTCAAAAAATAAGAACCTGGCTTCATGAAGATGGAGTCAGGAGGTTGTGGTGGTAAAGGGTGGTTAAGCAGGCATAGTGATAACCACTCAGCCACTTTATTTCCCCCTCTTGCCAACAACAGGGGCCAGGAACTCACCAACTGCCCAAGCCTCGTTCATCTTTAAAAAAGTCAGTCTGTTCACAGACTGGCCTGACAGACAAGAGCGCTTCTCAGTGACCACGCCACCGGCCGCACTGAAGCACCTTTCCGACATAACGCTGGAAGGCGGGCAGGACAGCACTTCCAGGGCGTATTGCGCCAGCTCGCCCCAGATATCCAGGTGCTTCACCCAGTACTCCAAGGGGTCCACAGGGGTGTCGGTGTCAATCCCGCTATAGGACCCCATATAGTCGGCCATCATCCGGGTCAGGTGCTGGTTCTGGCTTTGAGAGCCGGATGCTGCTGCAGGCACCTCCTCTGTAGGCAGCGGTACTGGTGTGGCATAGAGCGCCTTTGTCAGAGACAGCAGGTTTGTTGGGCGCCTGCTGATGCTGGATGCAGGCACCTGCTTCTGTGCTGGCTGGACTGAGACAGCAGGGGGGGTGGGAGTCCGGGGAAGGCTTCCTCCAAGCGCCGAACCAGAATCCGCTGCAAGTCCCTGATTCGGCGCACAGGGTCTCCTCCTACAGGCAGGAACTGAGCCAGCTTCCCCTTCAGCCGTGGGTCCAGCATCAGGGTGATCCAGATGTCCTCCCGAGCACTCATCTCCTTCACCCTTGGGTCTTTGCGCAGGCACTGCAGCATGTGCACTGCCATGGGGAAGAGGGCTGCCATCTCTGCTGACCTATCATCTTCTGCACCGCTGACAGTGCTGTCGTCCTCCTCTGATTCCGGAGCCTCATCTTGCTCTCTCCACCCCCGCACTACTGCAGCTGCACTCCGCTGTGCCCCCTCCTCTTCAAGGTCAGGGACCTCCAACTCCTCCAAGTCCTCCTCCAACTCCTCCGAATCCTCCTCCTGCTGCACAGAGGTGGACTGTGAAGTGTGCTGCTGCTGCTCCTGCTGGATCAAGGCTTCCTCTCCCACTTCCAGCAGAGCATCGAGGGCCTTGTCCAGCATGCACACAATGGTCACCCACTCACACAGCGACGCATGGTCCCGGCTGACCATGTTGGTGGCCTCCAGGAAGGGTGCCAGCACAAAGCACACCAGCTGCATTTTTCCCCGCTCAGCAGGGCGGATGATGTCTGGGAGGTGGGTGGTGCCGGTCCCCAACAAGTTGGCATCCATGGTGGCTCTGGCCAGGTACAGGTTGACAGCCCGCCTCTGTTCGACCAGACGTTCCAACATCGCCAGGGTGGAATTCCAGCGTGTTGGAACGTCTATAATGAGGCGGTGCTGTGGGAGGTTCAGCTCCAGCTGCACGGCTGTAAGGGTCGCTGTGGCACCACCCGAGCGGCGAAAATGACCCACCGTTTTCCTTGCCGCTCCCAAAAGAGTGTCCATCCCCTGGTAGGTGTGCAGGAATTTCTGCACCACTAGGTTCAGGACGTGGGCCAGACAGGGGATGTGGGTGAGATTTCCCCGCTGGATGGCGGCAACCAAGTTTGCCCCATTGTCGGCCACCACCTCTCCGACTCTGAGGCCTCTGGGGGTCAGCCTACTCCTCTCTTGCTCTCGGAGCTTGGCCAAGACGTGGTCTGCTGTCAGCTTGTTCTTGCCCACCGTGACCATCTGCAGCAGCGCTTGGCAGTGGTGGGCCTTCACGCTGCTGCTGAGGCGGGGTTGTTTGGCGGCGGATGGAACCGGATCAGAGCTGGAAGCTGCTGCACTTCCCCTGACCCTGCTGCGGGGTGGCACCACCCACCGGGGTGATGATGCTGCTGTCTCCTCTTCACCCCCTTCCACCAAACTGACCCAGTGCGCGGTTAAGGAAAAATAGCGGCCTGTCCCAAACCGGCTGCTCCATGAGTCCATTGTCACATGGACGCGCACCAAGCGCATGATCCAGCCCACGCTCCACGTTGGCCTTTACAAAGCAGTGCAGTGCTGGGATGGCCTTGCGTGCGAAGTAGTGCCAGCTGGGGATTGGCCAATCCGGCGCTGCGCACTGCAGGAGCGCACGCATCCGGCTCCCCTCCTGCACAAACGAGTACGGGAGGAGCTGGATGGCATGGCCTGTGTCAGCAAGCCGTTCAGCTGGCGTATGCGATGGCTGCCGGGAGGCTGAGCACTGACCACAAAAGAGTCACTCAGCAGGGTCTGGTGGTGGGGGCGTTTTAGGCTTGCACGGGAAGCTGAGGAGGGAACAGAGGAGACCACTGAGGAGGACTGGCTACCTTAACAGGCCTCAGTGTCAGCAGGAGTGGCAAAGCTGGTTATAGTGCTCTGACCTCTGCAAGGGCCAGCGCCAGCTTCCTTCAGCCTCTTGAATTCCTGATGCTCAGGTTTGTGCTCTTTGCCCAGATGGTTAATGAAGCTGGAGGTGCCATAAGTGGAGGGGTGAGACCCTCTGCTCAGCTTCACATGGCATAATTTGCACGTTACAAACTTGCTATCCAGTGAGGGCAGATGGAACTGCCATATTGGGATGGAACTGGAACTGCCATTTTGGGGATTGGAGTTTTCCCTTACGTGGCTCAGAACGGGATGCTGCTGTGGATTTTCTCCCGGTGGTGGTTGGGGCCTGGGGTTGAGTGGTGCGGCTGGTGGTAGTCGTGCCACTGACAGATGGAGCAGCAGCCTGCAGGTCACGTATTCCATGCCCACTGCTGCTCCTGCCAATCCCTGCAATGCTCAACCTGCGTGCCATACACACTGACTCCTCCTCCTCAGAGTCAGAGCTGACATGCCCCTCCGGTCGCTGGTAGTCCGGGTCCTTCACCTCATCATCAAACTCCCCTTCGTAAAACTGCTGGGATGATGAGCCCGCCTCAAACTCTTCTTCTGCTGACACATCATGGACGGGCTCCCCGCCAACAATTACTGTCAGCATCTCAGACTCTTCTGTAAAGCCAATTTTGCTGAGAATATTTTCTCTAGGGCTAGGGCTGGTGGTGGTGGCCTCACTGTCACTGGCTTGCTCCTCGTCATGCGCCATCTGCTGCATCACAGACACGGCGTCCTTCTCCTCCAATCTGCGCCGCTGACCCTGCTTGAAAATTGACGCAACACGCTGCTGCGTCTCTGCAGCGTGACTGCCAGTGGGTAGCGGCGGAATGCCTGATGCGGCAGAACTGCTGCCAGAGGCCGCAATGTTGCTCACTCTCCTTCTGGCCTTGCCCCTCCCCCGTCTCACACTGCCAGTGCCAGACATAGTACAAGACTCACTGTCACTGATGAGTCGACGTCACAGATGATGTGTGTGGGGTACTTGGTGCACTTTTATTATTGGCGGCAGGCTTGGAAATGATCAGCAGATTGACAGACAGGAATACAACAACTAAACACACTGACACTGCTCACTCAGCAGCAGCACAGCAGCAATAATCTGTAGTACTAGCACTGTCTGCAACTACACAATATAAAACCACAGTAGCAGTAGTAATAGCAGCCCAGCCAGCAGCAAGGAGCCTGGAGTGTGCACACAGACACAGCACACACAAAGACACAGGACCTAGTAGCAGGCACAGGCAGTTGCTGCAGCTGAAAGACTGACTGACAAGACTGACTGACACTAACAATTTACACAGACTAGCTAAGCTAACTACAACACAGTAAAACAGTAAAAACAGAAGGTGTTTTAGTGTAAAAACGCTGGGTTATCACTGGGATAATGTACTTGCTTCAGCCAAACACACTGGACAAACTATCTCAGTGGCAGTCACAAAGCAAGGACGAGATTCTTAACATGCCCCCCTCCTTATATACAGGAGGGACTGGCCAAGGTTCCCCTCTGTGATTGGGTGCTTGGGCTTAGGCTGGGAGCGCTCTGATTGGCTGAATGACGTCATGGACATCATGTCCATGGTTACAGTACCCGGATTCGGATATCCGACCGGTATCCGCGGATATCCGGGTTATGCGACCAACTATCCGCATAGAGCTATCCGGATTTCCGTCCAGCTATCCGGAATCCGGATCCGATCGGATAGGCCTAAAAAGTTCGGATATCCGAGTCTATTCGGATATCGGTATCCTGATGAGCAGCACTGATGATAAAGCTACGAGAGTTGTACGTACTTTGGTGTATCTCCTAGTCTTCTACATTCTCTCTTGCTTAGTGCTGACACTTGTACTTTGTGCAATCATTTGGTCAAATAATACTTATCTTTTCCTTTGTCAAGTTGCATTGTCCCTCTTCAGCCCTGTTCATTCCATACTAATGATACTCAGTAACCCCAAATATAAAGAGAAGCTTTTCTCCATCTGCTTATGTTGTAGGATGCGTGGGTAGCAATTTTAATCACACACAAGTTGTAAAGGAGACTTCTTTTTTACATATCTGTGGCAGAACATTGGGCACTAGTCAAGTTTAGGGGACCGAGCAGGAAAACTCATAGGGAAATCCTGCTAACGTGCTTGGGTGGAAAGCACCCTCTCAAACTGAAAGGATTCCATTAGGTCATAGTAAACTACGCCCACACTATTTGGCCAATCACATCGCTTTGTGCTGTAAAGGGTGCTGTGATTGGAGAACTGTTCCCTATGAGGTTTCCTGCTGGCTCCCCCAAAGTAGAATAGCGCTGAGCATTGTGGAGAATAATGCTGGAGCCTTGAGGAGCTGGAATCAACACTAGTAATGATCATAATCTGCTAATTACTATAATGCTAAATGTTGCTATTATGGCCACAGGTAATTATAATTTACTATTATAATTTTGCGTAATTATGTGTCACACTGGTGACTAATAGCAAAGCCCCCAAACATGCTATAATCACCACAATTCAAAGGAAAAATGACATTTTGATGTGGTTACAAAACATTTTTCCTTTGAATTTTTATAATTGATTTTCTCAAAAACTCCAAGGTCTGTAACCTCCCTGGTGGTATGAATATTTATGGATTTTAAGGGCGTTTCTGAATGTTTCAGACCCTAAAACCTGGAAAAATCATGCTGCCAGAAAGCCAGCAGAAGCCCCAGCACTTACTCCCCAAACTGGGCTCCAGCACTGCAATTTTCCCTCCGTCCACCGTGTGGCGCTGTAACTCTGTAGTGAGATCACTGACGGCAATCTCACCAGAGTGATTCAGAGCCTCCATGGAGAAGAAGGCTGTCTGCATCTGGATTTAAAACACCCTCTACGCTCAATTTCTCTGCATTGAGCTCCCGGTGGCAAGCCCGAGCACAGCTCGGGGGTTACCGCCAGGGATGTTAAAAAAAAAACGATTCCCCTTTACATATAAAGCAATTTTGATGACGATAGCATGTATTGGGAATTTGCTATATTACCCGCTAAAGTTGACACAAAATGACGCAACATTATGTGTAAGTGTGAATTTACGGTTCCTAATTGCGGTTATGGATAAAATCGATTACAATTTTTTTCAAGAAAGTTCACATTATGATTTTGCATCAAAGTTGCAAATTTAGGTGCAAAATTACGATTATGAAAAATTCTTGTTTATCACTAATCAGCACACTGTGCACAACATCATTTAATTTAATATATAAATTGTTTTAAGCTTTTCATAGCAACCCCTCCTCGGGTACAAGTTGTTTCAGCACTGGGTTAGTTTGGCCCAGGGCGAGCTGAATCCCTAGAGTCGCAAAACTCCCCAGCAGCATTAAGTACTATTTGGAGATACAATTTGGGGTCTGGCGATCGCCAGAGCCCCGAATTACCCTTACGTGGGGCACGAAGCCTAGTATTGCTGCTATGACGACGCCCAGCCTTGGCGCTCTGAAATAAACTGCTTTGCCCCTCCTCCCCATACACATACACAAACTATATTACACACACACACACACACACACACACACACCAAACCCAATATCTGGCCAGATTCTGATATCCGGATAGAAAGTGACCTGAAAACGGCTTAAAATGGTTCCAACAGTCTCTTCAAATGTCAAAAACCCCTTTCGGAGGCCTCTCTCTCTCTCTCTCACTCTCCCTCTCTCTCTCTCTCTCTCGCTCTCTCTCTCTCCCCCTTCGAAATGGATTTTTGCCATTCAAGGTGATTTTGGCTTCTGCTCGGATATCTGAACTAACTATCCGCCCGGATTGCGGATTTCACATGGAAAATCTGAGTTTGTCGGATAGTGCTATTTGGATTTTACAAAATATCCAAATTGCTATTCAAAGTTCGGATAGTGGAAAAAGTTTGCTCAGTATTTCTGCAGGGGGGCCTGGTGGGACCTTGTTACGCCCCTGCCCCATGATTGGGGATAATACCAAGGAACCCCTGCAGAGTACTCGAGGAACTCTGGTTGAGACAGCCTGCCATAGACAGAATAACATGATCAACATATACACACACACATATACATACACATGGTATGCACAAAAACACATACACACATACTGTATATATACTGTACACACACACACACACACACACACACACACACACACACACACACACTATACAGACTGTAATAAACGCAAATAATGCCTCTATGGAAGGTAGACACAATATTTCTATGTTATAGGAAGGTAAAAGGTAGTTCTTAGCATTAGCAACACATGTCACTTAAACCGAAATTCCACTTTGTTTTTAAAAATAGCTGTAGCCATACAAAGTGCTCTATGATGATTTTGCAATTTTGTGCTATTTTAATATTATTTTTTTCCATAATAGCCACGGTATTCCGTTTTCTGCAATGACTGACCTTGTTCTTACACCTAAAATACAGTAAAGAAGCTGAACTCATGCTGTGATTTACTGCAATCATTCCTTGCAATGTACACATCTGAGCTTTTTTTTTCCATAAAAAAAAAGAATATTTCTCTTTAAACTTCCTCTCTGGCTCAAAACAATGTACTGCCTTGTATTTTAGGTAAGCAAATCTCTGCATTCCTGTAGTTTGAATATATGAAAACTGGAGGAACTATGTGGTCTCTAGAGTTGAATTTATATGTATTAATATTTTTTGCACAGTGATGTCACTGCACACAGTCTGCTGGGCAAATGCTGATTGGCACAACACAAGTCACAGGCAAATATCTGGCTTTTCTTTGTGGAGACTGTGCAGAGAAACCACCATCTGGCCATGGAGCCTGTTATCATTGTTGTAGATTGCCACATGGCTTTGGGGACAATTTTTGGAATAGTCAGTACTTATGTTCACCCTATTCACAATTTTAGTCAGCAATTTTCTAAAACAGAACCTGAGCTCTGCAGGTAAAATTACACTTTGCCTGAGCACGTCCAACTTATGTGCCTGCACTTTTCAGTTCGGCTTATTTCTACTTTTTAACTATCTGACGACCGGGTAACGTCCATGGGCGTGACCACGATGGCAGCCCCAGGACTGCCTAACGCCAATTGGCGTCAAGTCCTGGGGCTGCAGTTTGCAGGAGATTGTGCGCAGGCTGCACGCGCATCTCCTGCTTGGGGGGTGGAGCTCCACCCCGCCTTCAGCTCCGAGTGGCGATTGCCGCTCAGAAGACTGTTAGACGCCGACTATTTACATGTGCAGCACTGCGATTGGTCGCAGCGCTGTACTGGGGATGGCCGTGTAACACGGCTGCCCCCTCCATATGCTGTTAAGTGATCAGCCGTCATAGGCTGAAGCCTATGACAGCTGATCACGCTGATTGGCTGGTGGGGGAGGGAGGGAGGGAGCAGGGAAATATATTTTTAAAAAAGCACATTTTATAAAAAAAAAAAAAAAAACATAAGTATTTATTTAAAAAAAATAAACACGGAGGGCGGACATCAGACCCCACCAACAGAGAGCTCTGTTGATGGGGAGAAAAGGAAGGGTGGGGATCACTTGTGTGCTGTGTCGTGTGGCCCTGCAGCTTGGCCTTAAAGCTGCAGTGGCCCATTTAGTTAAAATTGGCCTGGACTTTAGGGGGGTTTAACACTGCGGTCCTCAAGTGGTTAATACATGTACGTCAGGTATATCTCTCTCCATCGTCATACAAGCATTGTTCTTCTACGGGACCATCTCCTCTGTGTGACTGACTGTGACGTACGGTTGCATGGCCGCAAATGCGTCCTTGAACTGCCCGTGAAGAACATGCGATCGCAATCGATTCTCTGCATCGGTTGCGATTAAGATCGATAGAATCTAGATTGGTTGTGTAGGAGCATCTGCAGTCAATCTGGGCTCTCTCTTTTCTCAGTGGAGAGATAGCAGTAACAGTAGCAGGAGCAGGATGTCTTTTGATTTGCTAATTAGCTTGGACAATGCTTGTGTCCAAGAAGAATGTTTACTGTTAATTACCTCAGCTAGATGTCCCTAGTCACCAAATGGTGACTCTATTCAGAGGACACCTCTCTCACAGCAGGAGGTCTACTCAAAACCTGCTTTCCCACAGACTTCATGGCACCGATAGAGGGCAGATCTGAATGTGTTGGATGATTTCTTGTTGGTATACGGAGACCGTATATCGCACAACTATAAAATTCATATAGTCTTATTTGTTAACGTCTGCCCGACGTGCTGATATAACATTCATGGCAATATCTCGTCCAGTTATTGCGGTATGAATCTTCTCAGGAACCTGACCCGCTGCCCCAGTCATGTCTGATATCATATTAATCTGTATTTTCCGACAAGTATGAATCTGCTATCCACCTAAATATGACATGTATCGTTTAGGAGTTACGGCATTTTATAATTTTAAGCCTAAATCTCTCCCCAAGGACTTGAACTGTGGTTGGTTGGTAATTCAGAGGGGGCAGGCACGGCCACACCCCCGAGCCAGCTTTATCAAAAGCACATTGCCAACAGGCGGACTTCAGTCCTCCAAATTCCATCTGTATGAGAGCCTGTCTGCTGCTAGCCAGAGGGGACACATAGTTAGCGGCCATCTTGTTTGGACTTTGCTCTGGAACAAAAGAACTTTGTTACCAATTGAACTGAATTGAAACCTGGAACTTTATGATTTTCCCAGAAAGGACATCTTTCCATGAATTAAGTATTTGCTCCCTTGTATTTTCATACTGTGTTATCATTTGTCTCTATAATTGTTGATTTTAACGATTTTCTGTATATATTAATTATTCATATTGCATTAATAAACCGACGCTAACGTCAGTTGTTTGTTCAGCTACCCTAGTATTCAGCCACACAGAAACTGAACCCAGATTTCTGAGGAGAAGCTACTTTTGTTGCTAGCTAGACAGAATAGAGTGTGTTTTAACCGTTTTATTTGCAGGTCGAGAAATAACCAGTCAGCGAGTTCCTCTGTCACAGAAAACAGAGGTGGTGGCAGTTATACCCTGAAATAGTGTGTAATTCGTAATTATCGTAACCTCACAGGCTCCCTTCTGGTCGGTCTGCTGCCCAAATTCCGACGGTTTCTGTGCATCGAATGCGACCACCGCTTGCATGGTCTGTGTGCTGAAACCGATTGGAAGGCAATTTGCGTTCCGGGCCACTAGGGGTCCGGTGACACTGACCTCCTGTCTCTGCTTCTTCCACTTCATCAAAATTGTGCAGTTCGTGTCCAGGCTCCTTTCTTGGCTGAAGAAGAAGATTGATGCCCTGGTCCCATGGCTGATAATGGTGGTGGAATTGGTGACTCTTGGTGTCAGCTTCCTGAATGAAGTCATAAGGAATCAGTACTATTTCAGCATCACTGGGTTGTCTTCATCAAATAAAACAGTGAATGCTTCACTACCAGACTACTGGTTCTAAGAACTGGGTGAAGCCTTGGCATTCAGTACCTATGCTTCACTTGGGTTGGTGATCCTCATCACTGTCTGTTCCTTGGTGTCCCTCACTCTGCAGATCCGTAGGATGGACAGAACCATAAGCTCCTCCAGCAATACCAATTTTAAGGCTAAGAGAGTTGTACATACTATGATTTGCCTCATACTTTATTTTATTCTGTTTTATTCAGTTCTGGTGTTTTCAAATTTTGCAAACCGTGCTGCTCAGCAAGATTTCGGGTATCTGAGTTACCCAGATAATCCGAACTTTTTTAGCTATCCGAATTGGATCTGGATTCCGGATACCTGGGTCAAATCCGGATAGCACTATCCGAGTTATTGCGGATATCTTGCGGAAATCCGGAATCTGGTCGGATACTAGGGTCGGATATCCGATTTTGGGTACTGTAACCATGGAGATAATCAGAGGACTCCCAGCAGAAGCCCTAGCAACCAATCACAGAAGGGAACCCTGGCCAGGCCCTCCTGTATAATAAGGAGGGGTGCCATGATGAGAAATATTGTTCTTGCTTGTCACTGCTCACTGAGAGACATGCTCCAGTGCTGCTGGCCTAGCAAGTGCTGTATACAGTGATAAGCCTAAAGCTGTTCAGTGATTAACACCCTCACTATCACTACACTATTGTTCTATTGTTTATTACGTAGCTAGCTTGATTTCATTCAGTGACAGTCAGAGTGTGTGCTGCAGGCTTGCAGCAGCTGCTATGTGTCTGTGTGTTTGCTGTGCACAGACCAGGCCAGCTGCTGGCCTGCTATTACTATTACTAGGATTACTGTGTTATTGTGTAGTTAGTACTGTAGTACTTCAGTCAGTGCTAGTTAGTTGTTAGAGTAGTAATACTACTGTGTTAGCTTACTACAGAACTGCTGTGCTGCTGAGCAGTGCCAGTGTGACAGTTAGTGCGCACTAGTGTCTTCTCCTCTGCTGTCTGACTGTCACTCGGCAGTCGGCACTTGTCACGTGGCACTTGGCATGTGGCACATGGCACGTGGCACGTGGCACATGGCAGGTGGCACGTGGCAGGTGGCATTTGGCACTTAGAACATGGCACTTGGCACGTGGCAGATGGCACTTGGCATGTGTCACGTGGCACGTGTCACATGTCACGTGTCAGGTGGCACGTGGCACTTGGAGCATGCCGGACGTGACACTTGGCAGTGGCACTTGGCACTTGTCATGTGGCATGTGTCACGTGGCATGTGTCACATGTCACGTGTCAGGTGGCACTTGTCACTGGACACGTGCCACATGCCAAGTGCAACGGGCCAAGTGCCATGTGCCAAGTGCCACGTCCGGCATGCTCCTGGCAGATGTTTCACCTGCTGCTGCTGCATTGCCCTGCTCCTGCTGCCTTTGCTGCTTCCACCGCCAGGGTGCCACAGGCCACTGCTGCTGTGATGATACCACAAATATTTAACACAAAACACAATTGCTGCGTAATTTTTGGGATGTGTCTGGGCTGAAAACTGTCATGTTCCAGATGTGCGGTTGGACTTTGGACACAATGTGGGCTGCACAACCGCTGTTTGGAACCTAGTCCTGATGTTAATTGACATCAATTTTTTTTTTGGGGGGGGGGGGGGGGGTGAGGGGATTTTAAGTCCCCTAATCATCAATTTGTGTTTCCTTTAAAAAAAAAAAAAACATGATGCTACATGCCTCATTTACCCTAAAAATGTTTTAAAAGCAATTTAAAGGCCACTATCCGGGCGGATATCTCGGATACTGGGTTTGGATATCCGAATCGGATTTGGATTTCAAAAGTTCAAATTCAGATATCTGATTCGGATCAGATTTTTGACTATCTGGATCCGAATTCAATTTTGATTTTGAAAAGGGGTATCCGAGCAGCACTGTTTGCAAATGTTCAGTCAGATGTTTCACATTTTTTTCCTGTACCCAGTTGTACTGTTCTCCTTCAGCCCCGCTCAGTTCACTAATTCTCAGTAGAGTTGGGCCGAACGGTTCGCCTGCGAACGGTTCCACGCGAACTTCGGTGGTTCGCGTTCGCGTCCCGCAGGCGAACCTTTGCGGAAGTTCGGTTCGCCCCATAATGCACATGGAGGGTCAACTTTGACCCTCTACATCACAGTCAGCAGGCCCAGTGTAGCCAATTAGGCTACACTAGCCCCTGGAGCCCCACCCCCCTTATATAAGGCAGGCAGCGGCGGCCATTACGGTCACTCGTGTGCTGCCTGCGTTAGTGAGAGTAGGGCGAGCTGCTGCAGACTGTCTCTCAGGGAAAGATTAGTTAGGCTTAACTTGTTCCTGTCTGGCTGCATACCTGTTCTGTGAACCCACCACTGCATACCTGTGCTGTGAACCCACCACTGCATACCTGTGCTGTGAACCCACCACTGCATACCTGTGCTGTGAACCCACCACTGCATACCTGTGCTGTGAACCCACCACTGCATACCTGTTCAGTGAACCCACCACTGCAGTGCATACCTGTGCTGTGAACCCACCACTGCATACCTGTTCAGTGAACCTGCCACTGCATACCTGTTCTGTTCAGTGGACCCGCCACTGTATACCTGTTCATTGAACCCACCACTGCATACCTGTGCTGTGAACCCACCACTGCATACCTGTTCTGTGAACCCACCACTGCATACCTGTGCTGTGAACCCACCACTGCATACCTGTTCAGTGAAACAGCTGTTTGCGGTGCGTTACACGGTGAGTTTGGTGTGTCAGTGTGAAGCAGTACCTTAATTACACTACCTGATTGATGTATACACATGCAAGATGTTTGAAAGCACTTTAGGCCTGTCATTTAGCATTCAATGTGATTTCTGCCCTTAAAACGCTGCTTTGCATCAAATCCAGATTTTTCCCCGGGACTTTTGGCATGTATCCCACTCCGCCATGCCCCCCTCCAGGTGTTAGACCCCTTGAAACATCTTTTCCATCACTTTTGTGGCCAGCATAATTATTTTTTTTTTATTTAAAGTTCGCATCCCCATTGAAGTCTATTGCTGTTCGCGAACTTTAACGCGAACCGAACCTTCCGCGGAAGCGAACCTAAAATCGGAGGTTCGGCCCAACTCTAATTCTCAGTAACCCCAAACATGGGCATAACTAGAATAAATAGGGCCCCCTGCAAAAATGATAGCATGAGGCCCCCTTGGTTCCTGAACCCCATGAGGGACATGGGATCAGGAGCCAGCAAATGGCAGCAGAGAGTGTTCAGCTGTAAAGCAACAGCTGGAAGCAGGAAAAAATTACACACTCTCCTGCACACTGCTTTTGTGAGTAAACAGGGAAGGTTTTTTTTGCTAATTGGCTGCACTTGTGGTTGGGGAGTGGGAAGAAGAGGAGCTCCCAAAGCCTCTGGGCCCCCCCTGCGATGGCAGGGGTAGCAGGGCTGATTGCCATGCCCATGACCCCAAATATAAGGAGAGGATTAGCTATATGTGTTTGTGTTCTATGGTGTGGAGAAGATGAAACCAGAGACAAACAAGCTGTAAATCAGGTCACTATACATCACTATTGTGCGGCATTAGGAAGACTTGACCGCTGCTGAGGAGCACATGCGACGGTGCCAGTAGTGCAAGTAGCGTGCACACGCAAGAATTAAGTTGCGCCAATTTAATTAACACGCACAATAAGATTTAACTCCCGCTTTTTCAGCATGATAAGCTTAGAGAGTCAAGGCTAATGAGGACGCAAGGCCGCACCAAAATGCCCTATATTGAATGTAGCCTTAGTCTATCGAAAACAATAGCAGATATCAAACCAACAGACATCGATTTAGGTAATATCTTTAATAATTAACTGTGTATCATTTATTGCAAGCTTTCAGAACATTCAGTTTCTTCTTCAAGCATAGTAGAAGCAGTAGAGTGTTGTTCTGTGTTAGCCATCAGCAGTGACGTAGCTATGGAGCTGTGGGCCCCGATGCAAGTTTTACATTGGGCCCTCCCAAGCACTCTATACATAACAATTGATACAGTGCTCCAAAACATGCCAATGGCAACTACAGTGTCAGAGGTGCAAGAAGAGGATGGGGAACAGTTTGTTAATGATTACCACTATTCAAAGTATCTATAGAAGTGATTATTATGAGCACAGGACCAATAGAGAGCTAATACTGTAGGTGAGGGAGGGCCCTTCGAAGCCCCTCTGGCCCAAGGGCCCTGATGCGATTTCTACCTCTGCAACCCCTATTGCTATGCCCCTGGCCATCAGTAAAAGCAACTGAGTTTTGAATCAGGATGATACCATTTATTGGCTAAATTAGAGATGAATAAACAGTAAGCTTTCGCTTATATGATCCACTATAAGCCTCTATAGAGCCTCTATTCGGCTCTATAAGTAGAAAGCTCACTGTTTATTAATCTCTAAGTTAGCCAATAGATGGTATTATCCTGATTCAAAACTCCTTTCTTCAAGCATGATACAGATCTGGTTCTGATCCATGCACAGTTAGTCATTAAAGGTATTACCTGACTGTCTGCTGGTTTGATATCGGCATATCTGCTTTCTGACTGACACCTGGCCTTGCTAGTACTTAGTGCTTTACTTGCTAGTGAAATATTGGTAAAAATGGTTCATATTTTCACTTTTGGTATTAAGTGGTGCCCAATTGAGCAGGCTCCCTTGCTATACAATGTGTACTTGAGCCTATCGTGCAGTGAAAAGTTAGATGGCCTGATGACCCTTTAGCCTCCCCCCCTTCCTTCATTATAGGTAGCCAGCTCCCCTCCGCACCACAGAAGCTGCCAGTCACTCACCTATCCACAGCGGCAGCTGATGAAGGTGGAGGGGAAGAGTAAACTTCTGTGCTGGAGGAAAGCAGAGAGATAAGTGACTAGTGGCTGGCTACTGTTCCCCGTCCGCTAGCAACTCTGAAATGCTGCCAAAATCCGTAGCTGCCCGCCGCAATACCAACATGCACAGAGAGCAGGGCTGCTACAGACCGGGCTTAGCAGCACTATGCAGAGGAGGCTGACAGGAAAGTATCGCGTTCGGGTGTGCACCCAATCTCACTACACTGCAGCTTTTGCAAGCTTGCAATAGAGTACTGGTTAAGGGTGTTGCCTTTGATGTAGGATTTGAGCCAGTTTGTTAAATAGTACTAAGGAGCAGTGGTGCTCAGCAGAGCTCGAATATTCGAGTAGCTCGAATATTCGAGCTCTTTTTCAGCTATTCGAGCTCGGTATTCGAGCTCCGAATAGCTGCAGCTATTCGAATAGGCTATTCGAGTAAACGCGAATAGCCCATTCACTATTCGAGCTATTCGAGCAAACGGCGCTATTCGAGCTCGAATACCGAGCTCGAATAGCGTCATAGCCCAGATTGATGTCCTTAGAGCCAATCAGAGGGCTCCCAGGCCCTCTGACGGCAGCCAATCACAGAGGGGGACCCTGGCCAGCCCCTACCCTATAAATAGCGGCCGCCATGTTCCGTTTCTCCGTCCTTGCCTGAGACTTGCATAGAGAGAGAGTTGCTCCTTTGTGCTTTGGCTTAGCAAGAGCTCTATTGTGGTCATTTACCTAGCGTTTTTGCTCACATACACCTCCTATACACACCTATATTGTTGTTAGTTAGATAGACATTGTATTTTAGTTAGTAGCTTTTGTGTTACATAGAGAGAGACTCAGACAGCTGCTGCAGGCTTACAGCTTTAGGCCTCAGGGCCTTGCCTGTGTGGGCAGCTGTCCTCCTGTCCTCTGTTAGTTTATTTCTCATTAGTATTTAGACAGTATTAGATTGTATTAGACAGTATTTCTGCTGTCCTCTACTACTTAGTGATTGTATTTTGTATTGTAGTTATATACTGTAACTGTACTAGGACACTCACTGACTGTCACTGTTCATAGGCTAGCTCCTGCGTGTGCTTGCACTCACTGTCTGTGTACACACACTCTATTTCCTTCTGAATAGTTATATACTGTAACTGTACTAGGACACTCACTGACTGTCACTGTTCATAGGCTAGCTCCTGCGTGTGCTTGCACTCACTGTCTGTGTACACACACTCTATTTCCTTCTGAATAGTTATATACTGTAACTGTACTAGGACACTCACTGACTGTCACTGTTCATAGGCTAGCTCCTGCGTGTGCTTGCACTCACTGTCTGTGTACACACACTCTATTTCCTTCTGAATAGTTATATACTGTAACTGTACTAGGACACTCACTGACTGTCACTGTCCATAGGCTAGCTCCTGCGTGTGCTTGCACTCACTGTCTGTGTACACACACTCTATTTCCTTCTGAATAGTTATATACTGTAACTGTACTAGGACACTCACTGACTGTCACTGTTCATAGGCTAGCTCCTGCGTGTGCTTGCACTCACTGTCTGTGTACACACACTCTATTTCCTTCTGAATAGTTATATACTGTAACTGTACTAGGACACTCACTGACTGTCACTGTTCATAGGCTAGCTCCTGCGTGTGCTTGCACTCACTGTCTGTGTAGTACACACACTCTATTTCCTTCTGAATAGTTATATACTGTAACTGTACTAGGACACTCACTGACTGTCACTGTTCATAGGCTAGCTCCTGCGTGTGCTTGCACTCACTGTCTGTGTAGTACACACACTCTATTTCCTTCTGAATAGTTATATACTGTAACTGTACTAGGACACTTACTGACTGTCACTGTTCATAGGCTAGCTCCTGCGTGTGCTTGCACTCACTGTCTGTGTACACACACTCTATTTCCTTCTGAATAGTTATATACTGTAACTGTACTAGGACACTCACTGACTGTCACTGTTCATAGGCTAGCTCCTGCGTGTGCTTGCACTCACTGTCTGTGTACACACACTCTATTTCCTTCTGAATAGTTATATACTGTAACTGTACTAGGACACTCACTGACTGTCACTGTTCATAGGCTAGCTCCTGCGTGTGCTTGCACTCACTGTCTGTGTAGTACACACACTCTATTTCCTTCTGAATAGTTATATACTGTAACTGTACTAGGACACTCACTGACTGTCACTGTTCATAGGCTAGCTCCTGCGTGTGCTTGCACTCACTGTCTGTGTAGTACACACACTCTATTTCCTTCTGAATAGTTATATACTGTAACTGTACTAGGACACTCACTGTCACTGTTCATAGGCTACTAGCTCCTGCGTGTGTGTGTGCACTCACTGTCTGTGTACTGTACACACAGGGCCGGCCTTAGGTTTCACAGCGCCCTGAGCAGAACCAGATTTTGGTGCCCCCCCCCCCCCCCAAATTCATCCTCTTCGCGTGTGAGCGCACCACACACATACACTAATGGGGGGGGGGGGATCTGCTGCCTAAATACACTAAAAGGGGATCTGCGACTGTAAGACTAGTAGCCTAAGCCTATATACACTAAAGGGGGGATCTGCCTACAGTAAAGGTTAGATAGGTAGCTGCCCCCAGTATAGATTAGATAGGTAGGTGCCCCCAGTATAGGTTAGATAGGTAGCTGCCCCCAGTATAAGTTAGATAGGTAGCTGCCCCTCCAGTATAGGTTAGATAGGTAGGTGCCCCCAGTATAGGTTAGATAGGTAGGTGCCCCCAGTATAGATTAGATAGGTAGCTGCCTGCCCCCCAGTATAGATTAGATAGGTAGCTGCCCCCCCCAGTACAGGCTAGATAGGTAGGTGCCCCCAGTATAGATTAGGTAGGTAGGTAGGTGCTCCCCTCCCCTCATACTGGAGGGGGAGCCGCGGGGAGGGCAGCCCGACCTCTCCCTCCCTTCCTCTCCGGGCCACCCTCCGTGCTCCCCCCTCCGATGCTGCTGCAGACTGCAGAGAGAACAACTCACCTCCCTGGTTCCGATCGCCGGCGCCTCTCACGGTGTATCACTTGCCGCTGGTCTCCTCTTGTACATTGACACTGATACACAGTAAACTTCCTGTTAAGCAGGAAGTTTATTGTGCATCAGTGACAATGTACAAGAGGAGACCAGCGGCAAGTGAGAGGCGCCGGCGATCGGAACCAGGGAGGTGAGTTGTTCTCACTGCTGGCTGCAGTCTGCACTCTGCAGGGGGGAGCACGGAGAGCGCCCGGAGAGGAGGGAGGGAGAGGACGGGCTGCTCTCCCCGCGGCTCCCCCCTCCATCACGGTGGCCGCACGGGGGGGGGGGGGGGGGCGTAGCGAGACGGACACAGCCAGCTACATGCGGCCAGGCGGCAGGAGCGCCCCCTGAAAGCCGGCGCCCTGAGCGATCGCACAGGTCGCTCAGGTCAAAGGCCGGCCCTGTGTACACACACTCTATTTCCTTCTGATTACTGATTGATTATTGTAAATTCTACTTCCTGACAGTTACTACTTACTTACTGTAGTAGGGACACTCACTCAGTCACTGTTCATAGGCTAGCTCCTGCACGTGTGTGCGCGTGCGTGCACTCACTGTCTGTAGTGTACACACACTCTATTTCCTTGTGATTACTACTGATTATTGTAACTTCTAGTTGTACTTCCTGACTGTTACTACTTACTTACTGTACTAGGGACACTCACTCACTCTCTGTTCATAGGCCAGCTCCTGCGCGTGTTTGCGCGTACGTGCACTCACTGTCTGTAGTGTACACACACTCTATTTCCTTGTGATTACTACTGATTATTGTAACTGCTAGTTGTACTTCCTGACTGTTACTACTTACTTACTGTACTAGGGAGTCGGGACACTCACTCAGTCACCTCACCCACCAACCCACTCCATTAAAGTACCTCACTTTTCACCCGCCCTTTTCATAAACTTTTGTGTTTACGCCCAAAACATCGAAGATGTCTGGAAGTGGCAGCCAGCGCGGTTTGGGCAAGGGGAAGGGCAGCAAGGGAATCAGGAGGAGAGGGAGCAGCATTGTGGCAAGCCGCGGGCGCGGGCGCGCCACCATGCACAGTTCCGCAGCAGCAGCGTCAGTGGCTAACATTCCTCCCATAGCCACTGGCCGTGGACGCCTTGGGCGCCGCCCAGCAGGAGCATCTGCAACTCACGCTGCAGAGACACAGCAGCAGCAGCAGCGTGTAGCACCTGCTCCGATTTTCCTCCAGCCGGATCGGAAACGCCCCATTGAGGAAAAGGATGCAGACACTGTGGTGCAACTGATGACGGAGGATGAGCAGCCCGCCATCAGCTCTGCATCCGAGGCCTCCACCCTCACCACCACCACCACCACCACCCCTGTTCGCAGCAGCCGCCCAGCAGGGCCTGGGGAGGAGGCCAGTTCACCGTCACTCGCCGACCTGTCATTCAGCAGTCTTTTGACCCCAGGCATCATGAGTAAATTTTCTGCTGTTGTTGGCGATCTTGAGGAGGAGATGCTGATGGGCACTTTGGGGGATGAGGGATTGGACAGCAAGACTGTGGCGACAGTCAAGCAGCCCATCCATGCATCAGGAGAGGAGTTTGGGGGGTCATCATCCAAGCAGGACATGTTTCAGGAGGGGGAGGATGATGATGACACAGTGACAGACAGAGACTGGGTGCCACCACCTCCAGGGGATGTCGTCCTCAGCAGCTCTGAGGAGGAGGAGAAGGATGCGCTTGTGGGCCTTGCAAGGAGGCGCATCATTGCAAGCATTGGCAGCAGTAGGCAGGTCCCACAGCCTGCTGGTGTCTCAGGCTCAGCAGCAGCAGCAGCAGCATCTGCCAGTACCACCACCAGCTGCACCCAAGCCCCCCCCCCAACCACCACAGGGAGACAGGCAGCAGCGGTTCCATGCCGTAGGGGGTCGTTTTTTTCACCAATCTGGCGTTTTTTCACCATGCCCACAGTGTACAGCAAGTATGCCACTTGCAACCACTGTCAGCGGAAGTTGAGCAGAGGTGCAGACCCCTTAAAGTTCAGCACCAGCTCGCTCATCAACCACCTTGCTGCGAAACATTTCCACCAGCATGAGGAGTTCCAGAGGCTGAAGGCATCTGGTGCTGGCAGTGGCACCACACCCATCACTGCACAGCCTTCAGCAGCAACAGCAGCCACCCGCCCTCCTGCTCCTCCAGCAGCACCAGCAGGAGTGCGGAAACGCACTGCTCCTCCCCCCTCTGCAACTCCTGCCGCCGACACTGAGGCCTGTTCTGGCAGCCAGTCCTCAGTGGCCTCCTCTGCTGTGTCTGCTGATTCCCGTGCCAGCAAAAGGCCACGCCAGAGCCTTTTGAGCGAGTCCTTCCAGGGGGTGGTTAGGGCTCTGCCTCCCAGCAGCCGTCGCGTGCGGCAGCTGAACGGCTTGCTGGCACGGGCCATGTGCTCCCAACTCCTGCCGTACACGCTTGTGCAGGAGGGGAGCGACATGCGTGCGCTGCTTGCTTGCGCAGCCCCAGACTGGCAGCTCCCCAGCAGACACTTCTTCGCCCGCAAGGCCATTCCTGCACTGCACCGCTTTGTGATGGCCAATGTGGAGCGAGGGCTGGAGCACGCGGTTGGTGAAAGGGTCCACGTCACCATGGACTCCTGGAGCAGCCGCTTCGGGACAGGCCGCTACCTGTCCTTCACTGTCCACTGGGTCAGCTTGGTGGAAGGGGGTGAGGATGGGAGAGCAGCAGCGGGCACAGCAGCAGCAACACAGTGGGTGGTGCCCCCCCGCAGGGTCAGGGGAACTGCAGCAGGTTCCTCCGATCCTCTGCCATCCTCCGGCACACCTTGCCAAACCCCCCGCCTCAGCAGCAGCGTGAAGGCCCGCCACTGCCAAGCGCTGCTGCACTTGGTCAGCCTTGGGAAGACCAAGCTGACGGCAACCCATGTGTTGGCCAAACTCCAGGAGCAGGAGAGGATTTGGCTGACCCCCAGAGGCCTCAGAGTCGGAGAGGTGGTGGCCGACAATGGGGCCAATCTGGTTGCCGCAATAGACAGGGGAAACCTGACCCACATCCCCTGTCTTGCCCACGTGCTGAACCTGGTGGTGCAAAAGTTCTTGCGCACCTACCAGGGGATGGGCGAACTGCTGGAAACGGCAAGGAACGTTGTGCGTCACTTCCGGCGCTCGGCTGCAGCCTGTGCGAGCCTGGAAGACGTGCAAAAGGAGCTGGAGCTGCCACGCCATCGGCTGATCCTTGACGTTCCGACTCGCTGGAACTCCACCCTGGCGATGTTGGAGCGTCTGGTTGAACAGAAGCACGCTGTCAACCAGTACCTTGCCCTGGCCACTGTTTCCGCCGCTCGGAGAAGGGACAAGACCAGCAACATCCCGTCCATCGTCCCCGATGATGACTGGAGGCACATGCAGCAGGTGTGCTTAGTGCTGGCTCCCTTTCTGCAGGCCACTAACATGGTGAGCAGGGACCATGCTATGGTCTGCGAGTGGGTGCCCCTGGTTTGTCTGCTGAACAGGGCCCTCGATGCTTTGCTGGAACAGGGAGCGGCAGCCTTGGACCAGCAGGAGCGGCAAGCAGCTGCACAGTCCACCTCTGAGGGGGAGGAGGAGGAGGACTTGGTGGAGGTCCCTGACCTTGCTGCTGATGAGGGGGATCAGCACAGCGCAGCTGAGTTGGTGCGGGGGTGGAGAGAGGATGAGGCGGCAGAGGAGGAGGATGAGGAGGACAGCACTGCCGTCGATGTGCCAGCACACGTGGCCCGCCTCTTCCCAATGGCAGCGCACATGCTGGCGTGCCTGCGCAAGGACCCCAGGGTGATCCAGATGAAGCAGAGGGAGGACATCTGGATCAGCATGATGTTGGACCCACGCCTCAAGGGGAAGTTGAGCCAGTTCCTGCCGCCTGCAGGAGGAGACCCAGCGCAACAAATAAGGAGCTTGCAGCAGGCCCTTGTTGAGCGCTTGGAGGAAGCCTTCCACCCCCACTGTCCAGCAGCCAGCTCAGAGGAAGCAGCAGGTGCCTGCATCCAGCAGCAAGCGCCCCACAGACCTGCTGTCTCTCAGCCACAAACTGTACAGGACTGTAGAGGCTCCGGCAGCAGTGACTAGAGAGGAGGTGCATGATGCAGCAGCATCCTCCTCCGGTCACAGCCAGTGCCTGACCCGCATGGTGGCTGACTACATGGGGTCCTACAGCGGGCTTGACAGCGATGCCCCTGTTGATCCCATGGAGTATTGGGTCAAGCGCCTGGAGATCTGGAGCGAGCTGGCGCAGTACGCCCTGGAAGTGCTGTCCTGCCCCCCTTCCAGCGTGCTGTCCGAGCGCTGCTTCAGTGCAGCTGGTGGCGTGGTCACCGAGAAACGCTCACGTCTGTCTCACAAGTCTGTGGACAGACTGACGTTTCTCAAGATGAACCAGGCGTGGGTGGAAGGCGAGTTCCTGGCCCCTGTTGTCGGCGAGAGGGGGACATGAACTGGCTAAGAACCATCGTTAATGTGCCTTACCACCCTTTACCACCTCCTGGCTCCTGCTCACTAAGCCAGCCTGGTTCAGTTTGACTATTACGTCGCCTGCAGCCACACATTTTACACCTACAGTGGGCTGCTGTGTACTGCCCTTCTGCTGTCTGTCTGTGTTTCCCACTGCCATGGTACACAGAATTAGATTCTGCTGCCACTCTGCCACTAGCTATTACGTCAAACAATAGCTATATATCTGTGTAATTGGTTGTACAAACAAAACCAAAAAACCATAAAAAAAAAAAAAAAAAAAGGTTTAATTTTTCTGAGGTGCCCGGGTTGAAAACTGTGTTGTCCCAGTTGTGTATTGGACACGATGTGGGCTGCACGACCGCTGTCTGGGACCTCCTGTTGTGTTTATTTACAGCCCTGGTATCACCGCTAGGTACCAGGGCTATTATGTCACGCTGCCTGCCTGCTGCCACACTCACACTACTCCTCCATTCCTCCTGCTGCTGCTGTCTGTCTGTGTTTCCCACTGCCAGGGTACACAGAATTACCTTCTGCTGCCACTCTGCCACGAGCTATTACGTCAAACAATAGCTGCTCACATTACTCCTCCATTCCTCCTGCTGCTGCTGCTGTCGGTCTGTGTTTCCCACTGCCAGGGTACACAGAATTACATTCTGCTGCCACTCTGCCACCAGCTATTACGTCAAACAATAGCTATATATCTGTGTAATTGGTTGTACAAACAAAACCAAAAAACCATAAAAAAAAAAAAAAAAAGGTTTAATTTTTCTGAGGTGCCCGGGTTGAAAACTGTGTTGTCCCAGTTGTGTATTGGACACGATGTGGGCTGCACGACTGCTGTCTGGGACCTCCTGTTGTGTTTATTTACAGTCCTGGTATCACCGCTAGGTACCAGGGCTATTATGTCACGCTGCCTGCCTGCTGCCACACTCACACTACTCCTCCATTCCTCCTGCTGCTGCTGTCTGTCTGTGTTTCCCACTGCCAGGGTACACAGAATTACCTTCTGCTGCCACTCTGCCACCAGCTATTACGTCAAACAATAGCTGCTCACATTACTCCTCCATTCCTCCTGCTGCTGCTGCTGTCGGTCTGTGTTTCCCACTGCCAGGGTACACAGAATTACATTCTGCTGCCACTCTGCCACCAGCTATTACGTCAAACAATAGCTATATATCTGTGTAATTGGTTGTACAAACAAAACCAAAAAACCATTAAAAAAAAAAAAAAAAAGGTTTAATTTTTCTGAGGTGCCCGGGTTGAAAACTGTGTTGTCCCAGTTGTGTATTGGACACGATGTGGGCTGCACGACCGCTGTCTGGGACCTCCTGTTGTGTTTATTTACAGCCCTGGTATCACCGCTAGGTACCAGGGCTATTATGTCACGCTGCCTGCCTCATTGACTGCCTGCTGCCACACACTCATCCTCCTCCTCCTGCTGCTGAATTTACCTCCTGCTGTCTGTGTGTTTCCACTGCCAGGGAGCACATAAAATGGCGCTTCCAACATGCGTGCGCCACCAGCTATTTGTTACGCTCAAAAATAGCTGCATTTCTGTAAAAAAAAAATTGAAAAGAGAAATAAGTGAAGAAGAAGACGATATAGAAGAAGATGAAGAAGATGAAGAAGAAGAAGATGAAGAAAAAGAAGATGAAGAAGAAGAAGAAGGAGAAGAAGAAGAAGATGAAGAAGAAGAAAATGAAGAAGAAGATGAAGAAGATGAAGAAGAAGAAGATGAAGAAGGAGAAGAAGATGAAGAAGAAGAAGAAGAAGATGAAGATGAAGAAGATGAAGAAGATGAAGAAGAAGAAGATGAAGAAGATGAAGAAGATGCAGAAGAAGATGAAGAAGAAGAAGATGAAGAAGATGAAGAAGAAGAAGATGAAGATGAAGAAGAAGAAGGAGAAGGAGAAGAAGATGAAGAAGAAGAAGATGAAGATGAAGAAGATGAAGAAGATGAAGAAGAAGATGAAGAAGAAGAAGATGAAGAAGATGAAGAAGATGCAGAAGAAGATGAAGAAGAAGAAGATGAAGAAGATGAAGAAGATGAAGAAGAAGAAGATGAAGAAGAAGAAGGAGAAGAAGATGAAGAAGAAGAAGAAGATGAAGAAGATGATGATGAAGAAGATGAAGAAGATGAAGAAGAAGAAGATGAAGAAGAAGAAGGAGAAGACAATATAGAAGAAGAAGAAGATATAGAAGAAGATATAGAAGAAGAAGATATAGAAGAAGAAGATATAGAAGAAGAAGAAGATAGAAGATAAAGAAGAAGAAGAAGAAGAAGAAGTATATACAGTACTGAACAAAATTCTGGACACAACTTCTCTTTTCACCTTTTTTTTTTAAAGGAACATCCCCACATAATCACTTGCTGTTGTTACTTGGAAAAAAAGATGTTTCTTGCATCATTCACCCTCAAAACAAGTGTTGGAAGCTATTTAAGGCCAATTCGAATAGTCAGCTCGAATAATGAGCTCGAATACCGACTCGAATAGTGAGCTCGAAGTCCGAGGTCGAATCGAATAGTAAAAATTATTCGACTCGAATATTCGACTGACCTCGAATAATTTACTATTCGAATTCGACCAAACTCGAATTTTAAAAAGGGGTATTTGAGCACCACTACTAAGGAGACTTAAGATTGTGAGCTCCTCTCCTCTGAAGACAGTCAGTGACATGACTATGTATTCTGTGAAATGCTGCAGAAGATGTCAATGCTATATAAATGCATAATAATAATATGGTAGGACATTAGACTATGACTACGGTAGAGACAGCAAGATGATGGGTCCACAACAATACAAAGAAATCCTCAGTGCTGCAACCCTGATTATGCAGTACCAGGGAGTCAACCAGCAATCACCCGGATCCACCAAAGGTGCAATGTCCAAGCAAATGGAAGAAGTGACTGAGTCTAGACCTATTCACTTCTTTCATTTGACATCAAAATAATGACCTAAAACATACATCCAAGCTTGCTAACGCTACCTTAGGAAAAAAGAACAAGATGGTAAGCTTGTACAGTAAATGTAGCATGACCAACACAGTCTCCAGACGTAAATCCCCTCAAGTTGGTTTGGGATGAATTGGACAGAAGAGTGAAAGCAAAGCAACCTACAAGTGCTAAACATTTACAAGAACTTGTGCAACAGAGTTGGGAAGAACTGTCTTAACCGGTTTAGCCTTTTGGACATACCTGGTATGTCCAAAAGGCTGCTGCTGCGCGCTACTGCTAAGGGTCTGAACTTTTTTAATATGCATGTTAAGATTAACCACTTTACCACCAGCGATGCGGATATCTCCGTCCCTTTTTCCACCCTGTCAACACCAGGGACAGAGATATTCGCTCCTCCCGCCGCTCCCACCGCTGTCCGCACTCCCACTCTCTCGTACGTGCGCTCCCGTGCTCGTGCATGCCACCGCCCGCTCGCCCAGAGATTAATCTCAGCCCCCCGCAATAATCGGCTGCTTCTATGAGAAGCAGCGCGATCATTGTGAAAAAAAAAAGTTTCCCAGCCTCATAACACTTCCTGCAAGCGTACTTCCTACGCTTGCAGGTTGCATAAACAAAAAGTTACTGTGGCCATCTTGTGGCGAAATAGTAAAACTACACCCTAAAGCATTTTTCATATACAAATACATTAGTTTCACACTAAAAATAAACTCATTACATCCCACACTCCCCAATTTTTTTTTCTGTAATAAAAAAAAAATACAATTAAAAAAAATACATAAATAGTTACCTTAGGGACTGAACTTTTTAAATATGTATGTCAAGAGGGTATAACACTGTTACTTTATAAACTACGGGCTTGTAATTAGGGATGGACAAAAAACTGAAAAAAATCTTTATTTCCAAATAAAATATTGGCGCCAAACATTGTGATAGGGACATAATTTAAACGGTTTTATAACCGGGACAAATGGGCAAATATATTTCATGTGTTTTAATTACAGTAGCATACATTATTTAAAAACTATAATGGCCGAAAACTGAAAAATAATGAATTTTTTCCCACTTTTTTTCCTATTTTCTCATTAAAACACATTTAGAATAAAATAATTCTTGGCATAATGTCCCACCTAAAGAAAGCCTAATTGGTGGCGAAAAAAACAAGATATAGTTCTTTTCATTGTGATAAGTAATGATAAAGTTATAGATGAATAACTGGAAGGAGCACTGAAAGGTGAAAATTGCTCTGGTGGTCAAGGGGTAAAACCCCTCAGTTTTGAAGTGGTTAAGATCTTTTTTTAAATTATAAGATTGTAAATAGTGATGTACCCAAAACTGAAAAAAGCACCTTTATTTCCAAATAAAATATTGGCCCCATACATTGTGATAGGGGCACGATTCAAATGGTTTAATAACCGGGACAAATTGGCAAATAAAATATGTGGGTTTTAATTATGGTAGTATGTATTATTTTAAAGCTACAATGGCCAAAAACTGATAAACAATTATTTTTTTCCTATTTTTTTCTTAATGTTCCCTTTAAAATGCATTTAGAAAAAAAATAATTCTTAGCAAAATGTCCCTCCCAAGTAAAGCCTAATTGGTGGTGGAAAAAACAATATATAGATCATTTCATTGTGATAAGTAGTGATAAAGTTATTAACAAATGAATGGGAGATAAAAATTGCTCGGATGCATAAGGTGAAAAACGACTGAAGGCTGAAGTGGTTAATGAATGCTATGTGCATGTTCAGCAGTTATATCGACCAAAGGCCGGTAAAACTGCTAAATCAAAAGTTTAGAATACATTTTGGTTTACATATAGAGTCCATTATTTATTTATTATATTTCTTCTATGCTTTCATTGCATAGTACAATGAGGCATTGAAATTCTTGAATTTCAAAACAAAACTGGAAAAATGAAGGTGTTCTAAAACGTTTGACCAATAGCGTACAATGGTGCTATGCAGTTGAGCACAGGCAGTACTGATCAATGCTTGGTGTTAATATATGCCACATTGAATCAGTGTGAAAACAGTAGTACCTGCAATCCTCACAATTGTGAGGGGGGGCTATAGGGGATCACTGCCCCTTCCTCCCCCTCCTTCTTGTGTGCTCCTCCTCCTCCCTCCCCCATCTATTGCACAGTAGCACATGGAGCATTTTTATAATTACTGAGTCCATGCTTTCTATGGTCTCCTCTTTTTGCAAGGAGCCCTGCAATCTATGCTGACATCCCCTGGCTCCCAATGTATGGCGTGACTGTCATACAGGGTTACCGGCAGGAAGAAGAGACCAGAGACAACATGGACTCCTGTGCTACTCTGCATGAGGGGAAAGTGGGCAGGAAACGACTGGACACCACTATGGGTGGGCTAGAGGTTTTTTGCAGGGGCCCCTCAATAATCTTGCAGGAGAGGCCAGGGCACAGCTGTTAAGTCACTGCACTGAATAATGTAGCACAAGTCCACCAAAAATGCATTAAAGTACTGATGTCTATAACATGCATAGCACTAAACACCTTGCAGTGCTGCTCAGTGCTTGGTCTAATATATGCTGCACTAAGTAAGGTACTGTAAGCCCCATTAAAAGCAAGTGGCGATGATTATGATAATTATTTTATAACATATATGTATGCTAACACTGTCAGATCCTGCCTGCACAGCGTTCTATAATTCAGGAAGTCAGAAGACATAGTATGTTCTGTTAACCCTTGAGTTCTGGGATACATTTTCTTCATATTTTATAAGGGAAGACCTCAAACCAATAAAGATGTCATTGTCACTGAGTATGCACTGAATTGTTGACCTTTGTGCAGGCTAGATCTGACAGTGTTAGTGTACATATGTGCTATAAAATAATTATTATCATAGTCATCACCACCTGCTGTTAATAAGGCTTGCAGTACCTTACTTAGTGCAGCATATCTTAGACCAAGTATTGAGCAGCACTGCAAGTTGTCTACTGCTGTGTACGTTATAGACCTCAGTACTTTAATTTACTTTGTCTGCTGTTGGTGGACTTGTGCTACATAATTGAGTGTGGGGGCTTAACATCAGTGCCCCAGGACACCTCTCTCCTTTCAAAGCGGGGTGACGCCCGCGGAGCTAGCGGGATTGTCCTGAGGGGAACCGACCTCACCCTGCTGCCCACACCTGATGCATGTTCCCTGGGGATAAGTATCTTCCCTTCTTTTTTTGCACTCCATTCACTCTTATGCACTTTATTTATAGGCTGCTCCGGTTTACATATTGCAGTTCTGTGTATTATTATTATCACTTAGCACATTCAAGATTATGGTCTGTTGTTGTTTTTTCCTATATGTATGCATTTGCTATTTTGCACACTCATTTATACTGAACCCGGGTTCAAGCATTAGTGAGCTCTAAATAGATGCTCACTCTGCTGTTATTGTTGCATATCTTAATACATGTTGAGGATAGTGTATATCCAGCCATCAGGTGTATTTTATTGTCTATATAATATTATGTGATTTTTTGAAGATTCATATCATCATTATTTATAATTGATATCATTGATCTCTTGCAGCAGTGGGTTGTTTCTTGCCGTTTTTACTTGATTTTAGTTGTATGCTGTTTCTCATTGTGTCCTTTATTTATGTGGAATATTGAATAAAACTATTTTTGTATCCTTAAGTGGTGCTTGTTACTAGGGGCTTTCTTTCCCTCCCTTTTTTTGCAAAAAACCCTGGAGTGTACCAATAAATTTGATTGTTTTGAATACACAGTTTTTGTGTCTGCTTGCGGGGGTAAGTCCACCACTGCCTCCTAAGCAATTTAAAAAGTTTTAAGAATGAATTTTATCCTGTTGGCGCCTCTGTTCTTCATTACGTTATCAAGGGTTAACAGAACATACCATCGATTAATTTTCTCGAGAAACAGGATAGGGTGCTGTAGACAACATCGTGTATTGTGAAAGAAGTAAATCTATGTCTCTCTGTACTTTAAATATATGGAAATTTAAGATGCCATGAGATGTCTGATCAGAGAGTAATTTACATCCAGCAATAATGTGTACAGAGTGCCATCACTGCACACAGTCTGCTGGGGAAACACTGATCTGGACACTGCTGGAATATCTGGGCCTTCCTTGAGGGATCAGTATAGAAAAGGTAGCAGAACACCATGCAGTCTGGTATCATTGCTGTCATTTGCCTGCGAGCATTTGGGACAGTTTCTGGCATGTTCGGCGCTTTATTCATCATGTTCACCATTTTAGTAGACAGTCTTAAAAAACGGACCATAAGCTCTGCTGATAAACTACTATTTTCCCTCAGCTTCTCCAACTTGTCTCTTGGCATCTTCTACTTTACCACGGGCATTCTTAAAATGTTTACATTTAGTCCAAGTATATCTTTCTTCATCATTGTAGAAGCATTTTTATCATACGGGACGATCTCAACTGCATGGCTGACCTCCTGTCTCTGTTTCTTCCACTTCATTAAAATTGTGCAGTTCAGCTCCAGGTTCCTCTCCTGGCTGAAGAGGAAAATTGATGTGCTGATCCCATGGCTGATAATGGTGGTGGAGTTGATGACTCTCGGTTTATGTTTCCCAACCAAAGTATTGCGACTGCTAAGCAATCTCATCATCCTTGATTTTAGTGTATCACAGAACAAAACAGAAAATGACTCCTTACCTTTGTATCAGCTGTATGGCCAGGATACATTTATAAATAATATTAGTTACATTTCACTTTTGTTGGTGATCCTCATCACTGCTTGTACCTCAGCATCCCTCACTCTGCACGTCCGTAGGATGGAAAGAACCATCGGCTCCTCCAGCAATGCCAGTGATAAAGCTAAGAGAGTTGTACGCACTATGATGTATCTCCTGGTCTTCTACATTCTCTTTTATTTAGTCCTGACACTTGTACATTTTGCAAACATTCAGACAAATGTTCCTCTTCTTTTTCTTTGCCAAGTTGCTGTGTCCTTTTTCAGCCCTGTTCAATCCATACTACTGATACTCCGTAACCCCAGACATAAAGAGAAGCTTCACTCCATGTGCTTATGTTGTAGAATGTGTGGGTAGTGATTTCAATCACACACACGTTGTAAATAAGGCTTCTTTTAGACATCTGTGGTGGAGCATTGTGGAGGACAATGCTGGAGCCCTGAGAAGTGCTACACCCCCTAAAGACAGTGCTAAGCCCCCCTAAAGACCAGGCCATATTTAGTGTAATTGGCCACTGCAGCTTTAAGGCCAAGCTGCAGGGCTGCACAACTCAGCGCACAAGTGATTCCCCCCCCCTTTTCTCCCCACCAACAGAGCTCTCTGTTGGTGGGGTCTGATCACCCTCCCTAGTGTTTATTTATTTTTAAATAAATATTTGTTTCTTTTTTTTTAAATTATTTTTTACTATTTATAATTATTTTTTTGTAAACCCCTCACTCCCCCCAGCCAGCCAATCCTGGTGATCAGCTGTCATAGGCTTCAGCCTATGAGAGCCGATTGCTCTCTTGCATCCCAAGGGAACAGCCATGTGACAGCGCTGTGCTAACTGAAAAGACGGCGAAACAGTCTAACAGTCTCCCGAGTGGCTGTCACTGCCAAGCAGGAGATGCGCGTACAGCCTGTGCGCGATCTCCTGCAGTAGCCGGCCCCAGGACTTGATGCTTATTGGCGTTAGGCGGTCCTGGGGCTGCCGCCGTGGCCAAGCCCATTGGCGTGGGGTGGTCTTTAGGTAGTTAATTTATATTTAAAGCAAAAAACAAAACAAAAAGAAAAACAAAAAAATTATATAAAGGATTGTGTGTAGTATGGATAAGGAATAGAACATTAGTAGCAAGAAAAGGGTCTCGTATTTTCATTTTCACTTATATAGCTTTTTTTTATACCATTGCATCATACTGCCACAGTTGCAGTATTAAAAGCACACTCTGACTTTTAAACTTTAAAACAAAGCAGAAATAATCACCCTTTGAACTTTCCTGCAGTGTAATCTTATCTAAAAGCTGTCTCTCACTGTTTCTTAGCTGTTTAAGTGCTTCAGAAAACAGGACTGCATTTCACCCAGTGGGTCGAATAGCTCATAGAAGCACTGAAATAACAACATAGATAGCAACTGAATTTTTTTTTTTACTCTTCCTGTACTGGAAGACGATATGAGACTCTTTTCTTTGCTAATAATGTTCTATTTCTTAGTTGTACTGCACATTTTCACTTCAGATTGCTTTAAAGGGATACTTAAGCCTTGCATATAAAATCAGTTTTACTCACCTGCCGCCAGCTTTTCTCGTTTTCGTCCAACAGGCTCACTGTTCATATGTCTCCTTCTTTGCATTCCCATCCGCAATAGCGTCCTGTGCAGGTGCAGCATGCTTTTGCCGATGGGAACGCGAAGAAGGCTACACATGTCCAGGCCTGTCGGGCCTGTCGGTGAATCAAAACTTTGACCCAATTTCTGGGTTGAAATTAAGCCCAAAGTATCTGCTTTGGACACACATCCACTGTACACACACACACTACACACACTGTATACTAAAAGACACGCACACTGTACAGAGTGTAATAAACAGATAAAGTGCCTCCATGGAAGGCAAACCCAACATTTCTATAAAATAGGAAGGTAAAAGCTATTTCTTAGGATTAGCAAAATATGTCACTTAAAATGAAAATACACTTTGGTTTTAAAAACACCTGTAGTGATATGTGATTATTATTCTGTAATTCTGCGCTATTTAGCTTTATCTTTCATAATACCCAGTAGCAGGATATTCAGTGTCCATTCTGTAATGACTGACCTTATTCTTGCACATAAAATAAGGTAAGGTATGTGAACTAATGTTGTGATTTAATAACTGCAACTATCCTTTGCAATGTCCACACCTAAGCTGAAGGGATTGTTTTCTTTTGTTGACCCCCAAAAAACCCTAAAACAAGTATTTCTTTTTAAAGAGGAATTTTAATCCACAAAATGAAATTCCATTTACCCACTGCTCTGTGTTTGTTATGCAGTCTAGAACCTCACCCTGCAGTGCAAGCTCTCCAATCTAATTAGTAATGTTTCTACTGTAATAAATCGTATCTCAGTCAGACTGTCTCTATTTGGTACATTGCCGACGAGAAGGAAGCTTGACATCACCCCTCCCACATTCCTGCTCCTCATTGATTGGATGAGTGCGGTTCAGTGTGAAGCTAACATACAATCTATGCTGTGCTCTCATGTGTTTACAAAGCAAGCTAGCTATGACAGTGCAGATTCTAAGAGAAAAAAAATAAGAGGAGGAATTGACATCAGGATTGGCTTCAGTCAGAAGGAATCAAAATAGCAAATGCCAGCAAAATAATTCTCTTTATTTTCTACATAAGATTCACTGAAATCAAAATGTGGACAGTACAATAGATCTGTTATATAAGTAGAACAAGTAGTTATCGACTTATATATGTGTTTTGTTTTTCTCCTGGCATAGTATGGCTCACTCTGCTGCTTTAAACTTCCTCTCTGGACACAAAACAATTTACTGCATATTCCCTGCCTCGTACTTTAGTTAAGCAAATCTCTGCATTCCTGTACTTTGAATATGACAACTGGAGGAACTATGTGGTCTCTTACGATTAGTTTAATTTATATATTAATAATTATTGCACAGTGAGGTCACCACACACAGTATGCTGAGCAAATGCTGATCAGGACAGCACAAGTCACTGTCCAAATATCCTGCTTTCCTTTGTGGGGTTAGGGCAGAGAAGTCTTCACCTGGCCATGGAGCCCGGTATCATTGTTGTAAATTGCCTCATGGCTTTTGGGACAATTTTTTATTCAGTACTTTGTTCCTCATATGCACAATTTTAGTCAGCAGTTTTCAAAAACAGATCCTGAGCTCGGCAGATAAAATTACATTTTCCCTGAGCATGTCCAACTTCTGTGTCTGTACTAGTGTTGGGCGAACAGTGTTCGCCACTGTTCGGGTTCTGCAGAACATCACCCTGTTCGGGTGATGTTCGAGTTCGACCGAACATCTGATGGTGTTCGGCCAAACTGTTCGGCCATATGGCCGAACTAAGACCGCATGTCCGAACGTTCCCCGAACGTTCGGCTAGCGCTGTGATTGGCCGAACAGGTCACGTGTAGTGTTGGGCGAACATCTAGATGTTCGGGTTCG
This sequence comes from Hyperolius riggenbachi, assembly GCF_040937935.1. Classification (NCBI taxonomy): domain Eukaryota; kingdom Metazoa; phylum Chordata; class Amphibia; order Anura; family Hyperoliidae; genus Hyperolius; species Hyperolius riggenbachi. The sequence continues at coordinate 70,555,142 of NC_090652.1, forward strand.
GGCCGAACATGGTCGCGACTCGCGATGTTCGGGTGTTCGAGCCGAACTCCGAACATAATGGAAGTCAATGGGGACCCGAACTTTCGTGCTTTGTAAAGCCTCCTTACATGCTACATACCCCAAATTTACAGGGTATGTGCACCTTGGGAGTGGGTACAAGAGGAAAAAAATTTTAGCAAAAGAGCTTATCGTTTTTGAGAAAATCGATTTTAAAGTTTCAAAGGGAAAACTGTCTTTTAAATGCGGGAAATGTCTGTTTTCTTTGCACAGGTAACATGCTTTTTGTCGGCATGCAGTCATAAATGTAATACAGATAAGAGGTTCCAGGAAAAGGGACCGGTAACGCTAACCCAGCAGCAGCACACGTGATGGAACAGGAGGAGGGCGGCGCAGGAGGAGAAGGCCACGCTTTGAGACACAACAACCCAGGCCTTGCATGAGGACAAGAAGTGTGCGGATAGCAATTTGCATTTTGTCGCCATGCAGTCATAAATGTAATACAGATGAGAGGTTCAATAAACAATAAACAGTAATTGGTGTTGTCCAGAATGCGCACAATGCGTGGGTCGCGTTCAATGCAGTCCTAGGCCGAAGAGGTCATAGCCTAGGGTCACAAAAACCTGTTTATTTGGGCAATTTCAATGGTGGTGAGTCTGACGTACATAAATCGCAGCAATGGCCGTTAGCAAAGTCTGAATCTCACGAAATGTCTAATGCAGGTAGAAGACATATTGTTAGACTTGGGCTCCAAATATGGGTTCCCTACATCTCTGCAAACCAGAGTTACAGGGCTCCAAATTTGGTAAAATCCCCCATAGGCTTTCATTGGGCCTCCTATTTACAGTTCCAAAATCTCACATCTTTTCAAAGGGCAATTGCTCAGCAGTGGCAAATTTTCTAGCATTGTAGGGACCCTTAGGGAGAACATGACTGGTGAGTTTCAGGCCCCTAGGCCAAAGAGGTCATAGCCTAGGGTCACAAAAACCTGTTTATTTGGGCAATTTCAATGGTAGTTATGCTGACGTACATAAATCTCAGCCATGGCCGTTAGCAACGTCTGAATTTCACGAAATGTCTCATGCAGGTAGAAGACATATTGTTAGACTTGGATTCCAAAGATGGGGTCCCTACATCTCTGCAAACCAGAGTTACAGGGGTCCAAAATTAGTAAAATCCCCCATAGGCTTTCATTGCCTCCCTATTTCACTTTCCAAAATCTCACATCTTTTCAAAGGGCAATTGCTCAGCAGTGGCAAATTTTCTAGCATTGTAGGGACCCTTAGGGGGAACATAACTGGTGAGTTTCGGGCCCCTAGGCCAAAGAGGTCATAGCCTAGGGTCACAAAAACCTGTTTATTTGGGCAATTTCAATGGTAGTTATGCTGACGTACATAAATCTCAGCCATGGCCGTTAGCAACGTCTGAATTTCACGAAATGTCTCATGCAGGTAGAAGACATATTGTTAGACTTGGATTCCAAAGATGGGGTCCCTACATCTCTGCAAACCAGAGTTACAGGGGTCCAAAATTGGTAAAATCCCCCATAGGCTTTCATTGCCTCCCTATTTCACTTTCCAAAATCTCACATCTTTTCAAAGGGCAATGGCTCAGCAGTACCAAATTTTCTAGCATTGTAGGGACTCTTAGGGGGATCATGACTGGTGAGTTTTGCCACTGCTGAGCCATTGCCCTTTGAAATGGTGTGAGATTTTGGAACGGTAAATAGTAGGCCCAATGAAAGCCTATGGGGGATTTTACCAATTTTGGAGCCCTGTAACTCTGGTTTGCAGAGATGTAGAGACCCCATCTTTGGAATCCAAGTCTAACAATATGTCTTCTACCTGCATGAGACATTTCGTGAAATTCAGACGTTGCTAACGGCCATTGCTGCGATTTATGTACGTCAGACTCGCCACCATTGAAATAGCCCAAATAAACAGGTTTTTGTGACCCTAGGCTATGACCTCTTTGGCCTAGGGGCCCGAAACTCACCAGTCATGTTCCCCCTAAGGGTCCCTACAATGCTAGAAAATTTGCCACTGCTGAGCAATTGCCCTTTGAAAAGATGTGAGATTTTGGAAAGTGAAATAGGGAGGCAATGAAAGCCTATGGGGGATTTTACCAATTTTGGACCCCTGTAACTCTGGTTTGCAGAGATGTAGGGACCCCATCTTTGGAATCCAAGTCTAACAATATGTCTTCTACCTGCATGAGACATTTCGTGAAATTCAGACGTTGCTAACGGCCATGGCTGAGATTTATGTACGTCAGCATAACTACCATTGAAATTGCCCAAATAAACAGGTTTTTGTGACCCTAGGCTATGACCTCTTTGGCCTAGGGGCCCGAAACTCACCAGTCATGTTCCCCCTAAGGGTCCCTACAATGCTAGAATATTTGCCACTGCTAAGCAATTGCCCTTTGAAAAGATGTGAGATTTTGGAAAGTGAAATAGGGAGGCAATGAAAGCCTATGGGGGATTTTACCAATTTTGGACCCCTGTAACTCTGGTTTGCAGAGATGTAGGGACCCCATCTTTGGAATCCAAGTCTAACAATATGTCTTCTACGTGCATGAGACATTTCGTGAGATTCAGACGTTGCTAACGGCCATGGCTGAGATTTATGTACGTCAGCATAACTACCATTGAAATTGCCCAAATAAACAGGTTTTTGTGACCCTAGGCTATGACCTCTTTGGCCTAGGGGCCCGAAACTCACCAGTCATGTTCCCCCTATGGGTCCCTACAATGCTAGAAAATTTGCCACTGCTGAGCAATTGCCCTTTGAAAAGATGTGAGATTTTGGAAAGTGAAATAGGGAGGCAATGAAAGCCTATGGGGGATTTTACCAATTTTGGACCCCTGTAACTCTGGTTTGCAGAGATGTAGGGACCCCATCTTTGGAATCCAAGTCTAACAATATGTCTTCTACCTGCATGAGAAATTTCGTGAAATTCAGACGTTGCTAACGGCCATGGCTGAGATTTATGTACGTCAGCATAACTACCATTGAAATTGCCCAAATAAACAGGTTTTTGTGACCCTAGGCTATGACCTCTTTGGCCTAGGGGCCCGAAACTCACCAGTCATGTTCCCCCTAAGGGTCCCTACAATGCTAGAAAATTTGCCACTGCTGAGCAATTGCCCTTTGAAAAGATGTGAGATTTTGGAACTGTAAATAGGAGGCCCAATGAAAGCCTATGGGGGATTTTACCAAATTTGGAGCCCTGTAACTCTGGTTTGCAGAGATGTAGGGAACCCATCCTTGGAGCCCAAGTCTAACAATATGTCTTCTACCTGCATGAGACATTTCGTGAGATTCAGACGTTGCTAACGGCCATTGCTGCGATTTATGTACGTCAGACTCGCCACCATTGAAATTGCCCAAATAAACAGGTTTTTGTGACCCTAGGCTATGACCTCTTCGGCCTAGGACTGCATTGAACGCGACCCACGCATTGTGCGCATTCTGGACAACACCAATTACTGTTTATTGTTTATTGAACCTCTCATCTGTATTACATTTATGACTGCATGGCGACAAAATGCAAATTGCTATCCGCACGCTTCTTGTCCTCATGCAAGGCCTGGGTTGTTGTGTCTCAAAGCGTGGCCTTCTCCTCCTGCGCCGCCCTCCTCCTGTTCCATCACGTGTGCTGCTGCTGGGTTAGCGTTACCGGTCCCTTTTCCTGGAACCTCTTATCTGTATTACATTTATGACTGCATGCCGACAAAAAGCATGTTACCTGTGCAAAGAAAACAGACATTTCCCGCATTTAAAAGACAGTTTTCCCTTTGAAACTTTAAAATCGATTTTCTCAAAAACTATAAGCTCTTTTTGCTAATTTTTTTTCCTCTTATACCCACTCCCAAGGTGCACATACCCTGTAAATTTGGGGTATGTAGCATGTAAGGAGGCTATACAAAGCACGAAAGTTCGGGTCCCCATTGACTTCCATTATGTTCGGAGTTCGGCTCGAACACCCGAACATCGCGGCCATGTTCGGCCTGTTCGGCCCGAACCCGAACATCTAGATGTTCGCCCAACACTAGTCTGTACTTCTCAGTTCGGCTTATTTTTACTTTTTAGTACATTTACAGCACCAGATATTGCTCTCGCCATCATCATACAAGCATTGTTCTTGTACGGGACCATCTCCTCACTGTGTGGCTGATGTCCTGTCTCTGCTTCTTCTGCTTCATCAAAATTGTGCCGTTCAGCTGAGCTCCAGGCTTTTCTCTTGGCTGAAGAAGAAGAAGATTGATGCCTTGGTCCCATGGCTGATCATAGTGGTGAATTTGGTGACTCTTGGTGTCAGCTTCCTAAATGAAGTCGTAAGGAATCAGTACTATTTCAGCTGTATGGAGATGAAGATTTCATTTTTCAGCACGACCTAACACCTGCTTACAGTGCCAAAACCACTGGTAAATGGTTTAGTGACCATGGTATTACTGTGTTCAATTGGCCTGCCAACTCTCCTGACCTGAACCCCATAGAGAATCTGTGGGATATTGTGAAGAGGAAGTTGAGAGACGCAAGACCCAACACACTGGATGAGCTTAAGGGCGCTATCAAAGCATCCTGGGCCTCCATAGCACCTGAGCAGTGCCACACGCTGATTGCCTCCATGCCACGTCGCACTGAAGCAGTCATTTCTGCGAAAGGATCCCCGACCAAGTATTGAGTGCACAACTGAACATAATTATTTGAAGGTTGACTTTTTTGTTTTAAAAACACTTTTCTTTTATTGGTCGGATGAAATATGCTAATTTTTTTAGATAGGAATTTTGGGTTTTCATGAGCTGTATGCCAAAATCATCAATATTAAAACAATAAAAGGCTTGAACTACTTCAGTTGTGTGTATTTGAATCTAAAATATATGAAAGTCTAATGTTTATCAGTACATTACAAAAAATAATGAACTTTATCACAATATGCTAATTTTTTGAGAAGATCCTGTATAATTGTATGACTCCTCTACCAACGGAGATATGTCTGTTATTACCAATTCTTTACTTCATACTTATATGTACAAAAAACTACAAATTACTTTTGTACTGTATGTCTTATGTCTTCTATAAAAACTATTAAAAATAAACTATTCTGAAGCAAGTGCTGTTGACCAAAGCTTGTATAGGCAAACAGCTGACAAATGTTAACGTTGCGCGCGTAAACTTCTATGCGCTTAAATTAATGTAAGTTTTAGTTTTATGCGCACAATAACACGCCGCGTAATTCATGTAGCGCTACAGCGCTATTCAATAGCACTGTTTAGTGAATCAACCTCCATGTGTTTGTGTTGTATGGTGTCGAAAAGGTGAAGACAGACATAAAAGCTGCAAATAAGGTCACTGTACGTCACTATTGTGCGGTATTAGGAAGGATCGACCGTTGCTGAGGAGCGCATGGTACGCTGCCAGTGGTAAACGTAGCATGCAGGTGCAAGAATTAAGTCGCACCAATTTAATTAAAGTGTGCAAAAAGATTCTCGCGCTGTTTCAACATAAGCTTAACGAGGCCGTAATGCCACACCAAAATGTCCCATAGTGAATTTAGCCTAAGGCTATCGGAAAAAATAGCAGATATCAAACCAACAGATGTCAATTTAGGTAATATCTTTAACCACTTGAGGACCACAGTGTTAAACCATTCTAAAGACCAGGCCAATTTTCAATAAATTGGCCACTGCAGCTTTAAGGGCTCGCTGCAGGGCTGCACATATCAACACTAGAGATGTCCTTAACGGTTCGCAGGCAAACAGTTCCAGGCGAACTTTGGGTGGTTCGCCTTCACTGACGAAGACAAATTTTCCCGGAAGTTCAATTCGCCCCCCTAAATCCTCCATTGAGCAAAACGTTGACCCTCTACATCACAGTCAGCAGGCACATTGTCACCAATCAAACTACACTATAAAAGGCAAGGTTCTCCTGTCGTTTTACTCACTTGTCTGCCTACAG